>NW_019389325.1:0-96128 GCF_000671375.1 Centruroides sculpturatus
ATATATATTAGTTAATTAACAAACTACTTACAACTAAAAATCCAGTTAAATATTTATTCAATATTCCTTCTTCCTAAAGTTTTGCCTAAGAACAGTGCAACAATCCTGGGTAAAACCAGCAATAGAGAAATTACCTACAAAAATTACTACATTAATATATTGAAAACGTTTCGTAGAAACAAAATAATCGTTCCATTACGCGAAATTAAAGGCATGCATGATTCAATGCAAAAGATAATTACGAGAATAGAAGGAAGCCATCCGTTCCAGCAGACACGTTGGTATCGAATGACGTCACCTGCGAGTGCAAGTGTACTTACAACAGGACGAAACGTCACACTAGACAAAGCAAAAAGGAAAATAGAAAAACAAAAATTCTTTAAACGTTACTACTTAGACGTAGCCGATAAACAAAATAATTTGCGCTTAAAAACTATGCTTAAATGCGCATAAAGAAGCGGGCCAACTTTTTTTAAAAAAAGGCTAAAATTAGCATTTAAATGGGCAAAAATATGCTAAAAATTCGTTCGTGCACTATGAGAAACGACTTATAAATCTATATACGAAGTGAGGAAACATTACTTAGAATTTTACGTATATTTTAACGAGTAATGCAATTTAATAATTAGACATACAAACAAGGTCATTTGTATCAATTATACAAGAGACGAACAAAATTTCCGTGACGTTTTTCATTCGAATTTCTGGTTTAGTCGCTACCAAAACCGAGAGGGTCGGTTACTGTGACGACACAGCAGGAGTGAACGAACTCTCGGCGTGCACTTTAAGAAAGGAAAAAAAAAAAAAACGCTAAAACTTCATATTTAATAATACACGTAATTAAAGAACGAATAATCCTAGTAATCCGAATGCTTATCAAGTAGTTATTATTATTATTATTATTTTAACAGTGTCGAGAGAAGACAATGCCAACGTTGTCGCTAAGCACACCGAACTACTGTATTTTATTTTAGTCAGAGCTTAAGTGATGTCTTGCAACATCTACGCTTACATAAGCCATAACCATCAATGGAAATTCCGTGAAACATCGATTAATCTCTCTCCAATATTAATTACTCGTGTTTAATTTATAAATAAGCACCAAGTTAAACCAATGAAAGCGACTTTTTAGATACGTAGCGAGTAAAGTGGCGTAATGATAGACATCTAGAACGGTGCCGGACACGATACATTTCGAGATTCTTTCGTAACTTACACGTAAAATTCCGAATTATACTTAATTTAGAACGATATTTCTCAACCTCTTCCGCTTATCGACCCTTCGAAAAAAACGTTTCGTGACCTATTAGTTGAGAAAACGGATTGAACGGTTAGGAGTGGTGGTGATTTTTTTCCGTGATTTTCTATAAATTATTACACTTTAGAACGACTTTATAATACTTAAATAATGAAATTTTAGTAGAAGTCCTTGGAAAAACCGAGAAGAAAAAGTGCAACAACCAAGGTCAATTTTAACAATCCGATAAAATGTAATCGTACTAACCTGGTACGTGATAAGATTTCGCAGGTTAGTTCAACATTCCAGAAATTTATATAAGTAGATAACATCTAGAAGTATCGAGTGTTGTTTAATTAAAATCTAACAACAATCGTGAACTATGGAATAAACTTTGAAACGTCTCACCGGGCGAGGAAGGTGGGGAGGGAGGGTGATATTGAATAAAGTCTAAAGATCTTTGTGGCACAAGAATGTGGAAACTGAACTTGAAAATTATCAAAACATCATTAAAACAACCCTAATCGATATACAATTTATAAGTTGCAGCACTTATATATATATATTTAGATTGTTTTATGAGCTAGACTCTGGAACCTCCAAAAAAAGTTCGACCTTGAAACATTCAAAAGGGTTGAACCAAATTAGTACAACGGATTTTTTCTTATAAAATTTCCGTCAAATTTGCTTTAAAAAAATTACTAATATTTCGCTTAAATTATTCAAAGATATAAAAGTGATAGCGAACAAAGTATCAGCAAACTTAGTGAAATTATAATTAAATGTTTTCTAATAATTTTTCCGCCTTCATTATCTTTGAAAACATGCCAAATTAAACATGATTTAATTTGTTTTAAAATGATGACTACGAAATAATCTAACCGTAGAAAATTATAGGAAAAATTAATTATGTATGAGTAAAGTTTCGTAAAAGTTTACAAAACAGAAGAATAATGTAATGTTTACCGAAATTTTAACAAGAATGTTCTACATCTTTGTATGTTATTTGTAGAGTTTTGTGTGTTCTTTTTTTCTCTTTTTTTTTTTTTTTTTATTGTTATTATTTTAAATAAAATTTTAAACATTTCTATAATTTATTTAAAAATACAAGTCACCAACTATGTGGAATAATTGGCTTATGTGACCCGTAAAAGTCCTTCCTGATTGTGATTTTAACAGGGAAAATTCAAGAATTAGAGCATTTATTTCGTAGAACACTCGGAAAAAAGCAATTACTTTCTAAAACAGGATCATCAGGAAGCAAGGAAACAGTAATTTTTTTTTTCTTACTAAACATTTACAGTAATTAAGCCTAATTCATAAAATCTCGTGTGTGAATTATTTTTACTTATTGGAAGGATAATATTCCAACTACATGAACAAAAATATTATGTTGCAGATGTATATATAAGGTATAACGTTTCAATCGCTTCATTCATACTTTCTATTGAGTGAATCATTAGCTGAGAAAAATTTAAAAAGAAAATAATAATAGAAAATTAGCTAACGATCCGTGGTAAATTCTCGTTTAAACATTACACAACGAATTAACCTAATACAGATCAACGNATGAAATAGGTATTTTTTTAAGTCTCAAAATATTTTATTACAAAGATTTTTCAAGTTTTAAACACCATTATCAATTACATAAAACTACATAGAATTTCCACTTTTTCTATAAAAGAATATCTTTATAAATAAAATTACAGTTTCTGGGAGGAGCTTATATACTAATATGCAGCATATATAATTCAATATATTGATCAATAACAGTAATACAATTTAATGTCAATGAAGATTTTGAAATTTTGTTCAAACTGTTTTCTACAAATTCTGATATGAATATATATATCAACTACCCAAAGCCCAATATATTGATATGATATGAAATTAACAGTAATCTTACTTAATTCAATTGAATATACAGTGATATCCCAATTTTCATTGCTAATCCATCTGAAAACAATCGGTAAAATCCAAAACTGATGAAAACCGAGGCAATTATTTCCATATGAATCAATGTAAATCCAATTAATTTGTTTTAGACAATCCAAAATACAATACCAAAAATATATTTTATAGAGAATAAATTAGTGTTTAATAGTAAAAACAGTAAGAAATTAATATAAAATGAATATAAAAGATTAATATGATGGCCTCCAAAACAATCGCCATCTAACTATTTGTGATTGATCCAAATTAATAATAACTGTTCAACATCTTCAATTGTTTGCGATTTCTGTTTTGCTAGCACATTCATGCTTTTTGCTACATTAGCCTCCTTTATTGCTTCCTTTTTTGCCACAATGTAACTTATCGTGGATGACGACTTTCCATAAATGCGGCCGATTTCAGCAATCTTAATGCAGCTCTTGTATTTTTCAATGGTTTCCTTCGAATTGATCGTGCTCCTGGCCTTCTTCAAAGGGCTGCTGGATTTGGAAACTTTCTTTGTTTCCATGATGAAGCTAAAAGGAAAGGAAAGGAAAGGAAAGGAATAGAATTGTTTTGCTAGATGCATGGGGTAATGCTCACACAATGCCACACTAAGCATAAAAACATGTGAGTCACTTTTTGTTTTCACAAAATTAGCAGCGAGGTCACATAGGAATGCTGATGATATCTGAAGCAACCAATGAAAACCAAGGCAAATTTTTCATGGAAAAAATTGATGATAACTTAAGTCAATGAAAACAGAGGTATTACTGCATATGAAACACAGCTCATATAGACTAGACTAGAAATATGTTTAATACGCAAAGTGTTTTTGATCATCTTCAGTGATCATCATCAGGTTATAATCTCCAAGTACAGTACAAATGATATGAATTTAACAAAAAATACTTGAAAGATGGAAAATTTCTTGTTAAAATTCAAATCAATCAAACTTATGAGCTTATACATTATAACTCAGGTTTATGCTCAGGATTTTTAAAAGTGGAATTTTACAAAAACTACTTTTTCTAACATATTTTGTTAATTTTTACAATAAAGTAACATGATACTATATCATTGCAGTAAACTAAAAAGAAACTGAACAGATACAAAATAAGTTATATACAATACATTGTTTAATACTTAAATTAATTTTTCTTAATTATTCTATTAATATTTAAATTCCTCCCTATATAGAGGGGTTAAACCCCCTTTCCATGTACAGTATATATCCTTGTTATAACCTGATAGTAATCAACATCAGTTTATGTTTATTAATTAATTAAGTTTACCTATTTAAATGTATTGCTAGAAAATATAGGTTATAGGCTGTTTTCTCATACATATTTAATGAAATAATCAATTTAGGATTCATTAAAATTAATTCAAACTGCTACACACATGTGTGTTATGGTTGAGTATACAAAAAGCACCTGAATAAACAGGACAGAGATGTTCCATCATCACTGTAGCAGGCAATATTGGTAATGTGTTAAAACAACAATGCCCAGTGCTGCTTGGTATATTGATGTGAACTGTCATGGTAAACAGAACTGTCAAAAGTTTGAATGGGGGTCTACGGTAGACTGGCCCCTTTAAATTTCTTTTTTGAACAAATGAAATATGTAGATAGTTTCTATATTAGTAAAAAGCAGTCTTCAAGATTTTATATCCTGTTAGTAAAAAATAACAGTAATTTTACAAGGGCAGAAATCATAATGAGCTCCTAAGTTTTCTCCAGGCTTGAGAAAAAAATCCCCAGCTCTTCTCCCCTCTCTATGGCCTTAATGGTAACCATTGCACATAATTTATAGTCCTTCCGACTTGTTAATTCTTTTCAGCTGTTTAATGAAGTAGAATTGATAAAATCACAACAGTTTCTTTAAAAAATTTCATATTTCATATCATATATAAATTTGATTCAATCATCTATGTGAGAATATTTGATTCTGAAGAAAATCATATCAACTTAAGATTAATGCATTTTTAAATCAAAATAAAAGCACCAACTATCACCTGTAACCATAACCTGAAGATGAATGTTAAAAACAGTTGAAAATGTTTTTGTTCTTATAATAAATTTGTTCATTTTAACTGGATTACGGGTGATAATTGGTGCTTTACTATAATCTCATCCAGTTTTGCACCACCTTTTAATCATTTTTAAATCATAATTTAAAATGTTCATATTACATATTTTCTACAATACATACAATAAGAAATTTTGTATTATTTCGTACATTTAATTAGCATTTAAGAATAAATAAATATTAATATTAATTTAACAACAGTTTTTCTGATCTTCAAATATTATTTTTTTATAAACAAACTTTCGAAATAGAATGCAAATATTTTCTGATAATTTTATATTTTACTTTAAAAAATGGCTTTACAATCTATTTTAAAAAGAACCTGTTTTACTTTTATTAATTCTACTTCATGAAACAGCTGAAAATAATTGTTTATTGGTACACCTTTCTGTGTTCTGCATATCTTCCCATACAACTGGATGAAAAGTGGTTTAGTCTGTTTTGACAACTTCCACATTAAGACGAAAGTACTATATCTTATTTTGGTTTTTGCTATTTTATATATATATACAATAGACTATTTATTTATTTATCACCTAGGCCTATATCATTTTATCTAGACGGAAGAAAAGTAATAGAGACCAAAAATACATCAAATACCACCTAATGTTTGCTGAGCAAAAATTTATTTATTACACTAACATTTTCAACCTCTTTTTAGTATAGGTCATCCTCGGGTTTTAGAATACAATATAAATGTTCCAAAATGGAACATACTGTTATTTTCAAATTTAAACCATTTTAAATTTGAACATAATTTAAAACAAACTAAAAGAACTGCATATATTAAATAATAAATAAATGAAATGAAATAAAATAAACAAATAAATAAAACATATTAAATAAAGTTAACCACAAGAAATACATGAGTTAGGGTTATTAAGCTTTGTTAGTTTAAATTAGTTTTAGGTATTTGATGTATTTTCATTCTTTTTGCTGAGAAAGTTGTAGATAATATAAATCCTATATTAAAATTTAGGCTTACTTTCATTACCTTTTAAATTTTTATTTTGAGATCTAGGAGGTCCCTTCCAAAATAAATATATATATTTATTTATTTATTTAGTGTTATATAACAAAATAAATATAAATATCCTTAATCATAGGTGTGTGCTGCCCAGTCATTACTGACAATACTTGCTTGAAAAGAATATGATATCTGATAAAAGACAACACTCGTTACTTTGGTCATTCACATCAGGTATTTTCTAGGAAAACAAAAGTGAACTCCATGGAATAGATAACTAAAACTGTGTGAAAAAAAAAAGTTTAAAACCGATCTAAATCTAAAATAAAAAATTGTCATAGAGATCAATGTAAATTGACAGCAATTAGAAGTTCAAGCGACATAAAGCACGTGACCAGCTTACAAACAGCAATCACCCTACAGACTTTACATGGCAAACTTTGACCTCATATATCTCAGCACGCACATCAAATTTCAAAATTCTGGTTTCATCACATTAGCCTTGCAAAGTTGTACATATTTGCAAAAAATCATGTTTAGTGGTCATGCAATTGTTTTAAACTTTGATCACCAACAAAACACTTTCTGAATTATGCAGAGCTCCACTCAATAAAACATTCACATCATTTTATGTTTCACACTATTGGCTGTAACATTATATATATATATATATATATATAAAGCATTCAAGGAATATTAAAACCATAAAAGAACAGACTATTTTTAGGTATTAGTGATTTATATATCCTATGAGAGAAAAAATGCTTTTGTATGTTTTGTTAAAATATTATAAGACAAGCTTAATCTGTAAAACTGCTAAAACTATTTGTCTTTTACCAAATTAAGCTCTGCTTTATAGTAATTACAACTATAAACAATCTAGAAATTCATAAATGTCACAAGTAAACAGTAACATCTGGAATAACTGACAATCAGTACACCAACTGCTGACTCATACACCACACTAAGTCACTGAAAATGGTGTCATTTGATTAAGTAATAGAGGTAATAATGCAAGTTAACAATAATTATTTTAAAATTAAACAATTATTATTAGACGAATCTATAAACGACAAAAACTTTCAATCGTGACATTACAAATTGATATTTTCAATTACTTCGACTGTTAATTATCTAATCAAAATTGTTAAACACATTAGTTTATAATAATCTCTTGCTAGATTGAAATTTCTTTTTACAATTATTTCAAATAAATTACTTCATATCTAAACTCAGATATGCCTGCAAATTATAAAAATAACCAATCATNTTAAAAAAATTACTAATATTTCGCTTAAATTATTCAAAGATATAAAAGTGATAGCGAACAAAGTATCAGCAAACTTAGTGAAATTATAATTAAATGTTTTCTAATAATTTTTCCGCCTTCATTATCTTTGAAAACATGCCAAATTAAACATGATTTAATTTGTTTTAAAATGATGACTACGAAATAATCTAACCGTAGAAAATTATAGGAAAAATTAATTATGTATGAGTAAAGTTTCGTAAAAGTTTACAAAACAGAAGAATAATGTAATGTTTACCGAAATTTTAACAAGAATGTTCTACATCTTTGTATGTTATTTGTAGAGTTTTGTGTGTTCTTTTTTTCTCTTTTTTTTTTTTTTTTTATTGTTATTATTTTAAATAAAATTTTAAACATTTCTATAATTTATTTAAAAATACAAGTCACCAACTATGTGGAATAATTGGCTTATGTGACCCGTAAAAGTCCTTCCTGATTGTGATTTTAACAGGGAAAATTCAAGAATTAGAGCATTTATTTCGTAGAACACTCGGAAAAAAGCAATTACTTTCTAAAACAGGATCATCAGGAAGCAAGGAAACAGTAATTTTTTTTTTCTTACTAAACATTTACAGTAATTAAGCCTAATTCATAAAATCTCGTGTGTGAATTATTTTTACTTATTGGAAGGATAATATTCCAACTACATGAACAAAAATATTATGTTGCAGATGTATATATAAGGTATAACGTTTCAATCGCTTCATTCATACTTTCTATTGAGTGAATCATTAGCTGAGAAAAATTTAAAAAGAAAATAATAATAGAAAATTAGCTAACGATCCGTGGTAAATTCTCGTTTAAACATTACACAACGAATTAACCTAATACAGATCAACGAAAAAGAGGAAAATAACATGTTGATATAACATAATTTCGCAGCTTGCGTGACTATATTTTTCTGTTTGTATGTTAGAAGTTGGATTCGGAATGAAGTTTGTGGCCTATATATTTACATTTAATTAAAAACATTAAATATTTTGTTGAGATTATGAGTAAAAATATGCGTACAAAACTTATCATTAGACAGCGGGCATATAGGCCCTTAAAAGTGGCTTTTTAGACGATTAAAATAAGCTCTTAAATTGCGTGGTTTGGGCTTTATAAACAAAAAATAGGCGGTCAAAATTTGCATAATGAACAATTAACGTACTTATTAGGACGATGAATTTTTTAACATATGTATTCCATTCAAAAATACAAGTATTCAGAATGATGCAAACACAAATGTAGACAATTATCTTTGCATTTTTTATTCACTTTGTTTCCCATAGTTAGCTTCATAATATATTACAAGCACTTTTTCCAAATTTTCAATAGAAAAGTTGCAACGTTTGTCACTGAGAATTAATTTATATGCAGAGAAAGAGCATATTATCTGTTATAGAACGTTATAGAAGATAACAGACAACATTTCAACTTTGGAAGAAGATGAACTGGGAATTCACTTTCAGTTTTGTTCTTCTTTCCTGCCAAAATATCAGCCACAATAAACAAAGCACTTTAATCTGAGTCTCTTTTGAAGCACTGCTTTCAACTCTTTCTTCACTTTTTTTTTTTGCAGCAGTGCCTGGTGCATCACAAAGTTTCTGCTTTGCTCTGTTGAGGAGATCAATTTGTTTATATATAAGTTTCCCACTACTTTCAAGAGCAGTAATAGTATCTGCAATAAATGTGAAATAACACTTGATGTACACATCAACTTGTTCTGAACATAAATGGCATTCAAAATTTTCTTGGCTTTAGTTACGCAAACTGCATTGTCCGCTAAAGTGGCCAGAAGTTTTTTGATATCGAAGAAATGTTCACTGTAGTAGTTAGTAGAAAATCTTAGCCATGTATATGCTAAGGGAAAAATAGGCATTTGCCTAAAATCTGCTGTCTACTTATCATTTAAACTATTCATTAATTCCTGTTTTTAAAAAATTACAATTCTATTCTGTTACTCTGAAACATTATAAATTATTAAATTTATTTAACATTCAGTTACAAAATAACAGATTGCATTATATTAACCTATTCTACACATCACATCTAGTGTAGAAAAATTAAAGTAAGTAAATATTCTGACAACATGACTTACCTATCTTATCTACACACCTTTCTGATCTTCAAAATATTATAAATAGCATAATAACAACTATAGATTCTAGAAGAAAATTATATTTTAATTATAATTCAAGCTGTTAATCCTTAAAAAAAAAAATAGCCTATGATCAAAACAGATGGTATAATTTTACTGCACCAATTTTACTGTTCTTATAACATATGTAAGGTTTTGCTCTCAAATGTGATTAAATATTAACTAAAATATTCAAAAATTCTGTATTAAAATATGTATTTTCCATTTTAAATTATGTTTGTTTATATTGAGATGATTTATTAGATAATTTCATGTTTGCAGTGAAAGAATTTGGCAATAGAAAATTGCCTAATTTTAAAATAAATTGAAAAATTCTGAATGCAATTACCCAATTTTTGAATTCTAACACAATGCATAATTTATTTTAAATAGGTGTTTTTGCCTGAAATGCCAAACTTTTGCCGACAGACAAAAAACAAACACATCCACTTACTTTGTTTTTCAAATGTAAAGAAAATACTAAATTACCACTATAATACATGGTTCTCAAACTTTTTGGCTTGTAAAATAATGTAAAATGTGAATTTTTCTGGTGCACTTTGTGTACAAAATAAATATATTTTAAATTATAAATACCAGTGTACTATAATAGCTGCCATTGTATAGGTCTAGCCAAGCTACTAGTTTTTCACGAATGCAATAAGTCTTGGTGCAAATTGCTTTCTCTTATTTTTAAAATAAGACTTTCATATTTGTGGCACATTCAGCCATCTCTTGAAAATCATTGAGAATCACTGCTACAATATCTTTAAAATGATAGCTATTTAAGCTATAGCTATTAAACTATTGCTATTAAAGTTATATTATACAAGATCTATTTAAATCAGTGTTTCTCAAACTGTAACGAATCGTCACCCCCTTGAATGTAGTATCACCCCCTTCAATAAAATCATTACATAGTATTGCCCCTTTCACTACAAAATTCCAATGCCGAGGGACAAGGCTAATGCCAAATTCATACTGCATTGAATAGACTAGTGACTAGTAATGTTGTTTGTTTAATTATTATACGATATAACGAATAAAATATCTAATTATTCTTAATATAATGTTTTACTATATCACCCAGACAATTATTTTTCTCCTCCCAAAATATAAATTGTTACTAATCACCCCCTCAACATGGAAAAACACCCACATGGGGGCGATATCACCCCTGTTGAGAAACACTGATTTAAACAAATAAATATTCAAAATCCTTTAAAATTCATCAGAAGCTTAAATGAACATTTTCAGCTTTCTAAAAGACAAGTGCAGGTTACATGAACATAAGAGATATCATATTTTTTGTGTATATAACTCACAGTGGCAGATATCTCATAGAAAATTGCTATAATGAAAATAAAACAGTACAGTGTACTGTACACCTATGGTTATGAAGCTAAGGCAATTTAAAATTGTTGTATAATCTGCCCCATCACGTAACCTACACTGGTGCAAGTTATGTAATGGACAAAAGCAGCAAAAAGAAGCTAAAGTTGTGACAACATCGACCTTGATTACTTCACTTTCCATTTCTAATGGGAAAAATTGATTTGGTCTTCAACAAGTCAGAATTTGAATGACCACCTGCAATGAATTAAATACAAAGTGGAAGGACCAATTAATTCTTGCTCACCTCTCAAGTTCTTCCTATTTGAAGTCTATTTTTAATGATTAAATATTAACTTAATTTATAACTTATTTTATATTATACAAATTACAATATATATGTACTATGAATATTTCATCAAGAATATAAATTGAAAAAACTCTCATAGAAATTTGACAAAAAGGAAAACTTTGCTATAAATATTATTCAAGAAAGATCAGGCAAGCTAACAAAAATTATAATCTGAACAAAAATTGAGAAAGGAAAGGGAATATCAAAATTGATACATGAAGATAACATAAGAAAATGAATGGACCAAAAGTAAGCTTTGATACAGATAGACTTGGAGTGCTACAGTCCATCTACTACAACCCTTCGAGAGTATGTAATGAAAATAAGATATTTTTAATTAATTATATTACAATCCTAAGTGTTTAGATTACTAAAAAGTATAAAATCTATAAAGTTTACAAATGCACAAAAATTAAAAATAATCAAACATTTTGAAAGATATTAAAATTTAATTAATTTTAATAATAAAAAAGTTTTTTAGTTCCTACATGTGAATTCTTTTTATTGTTATAGCTAAATCTTACTCCACAGAAAGAGGAAATTAATCTATCATATAAGAACATAACAGTAATCCCAATTCATTGTTTGTACTATATCAAATTTATATTTAATAACTTTCGTAACAAATGGATACAATTCAATCGTTTCTTCTCTTTCTCTTGTAACAATATATATATATATATAAATTGTTAGTATATCTTATATCAAATATTGATGCTGTCACAAATGAAATAAAGCTACAAATATTAGATAAAACTTTAATCCTCAATATTTTTATTAAAGGGATTAGAAGTTTCCTATCCGCTTCTTTAAGTATATAGGCACAACAATTGCTTTAGATAAAAAATTAAATTTATTTCTTTGAATATTAAATAAATTCTTAAACATTTCCATGATAAAGAAAATGGCTTTTGAGAAGAAAATTTAATATAAACCCAAATTATTCTGCTTTATTGAAGAGCTGAGAGCCAATAAAACAGAATACAGTTGATTTTGAAGATTGGAGATAGATTTCTATATATATAATTCTATATTAAAAAAATTATTATAACTAAATTTAGAGGTTATAACCAAATTAAAGAATAAAATACAGTACTATGAAATTTTTTGCCAAATATTTGGTATCAAGTTAGTGTACTGCATGCATTTTATTTTTACAAGACACTCAACTACACAAAGACCTTAGCAATGGAAAGAATACTGCTCAATGTGGTTTCCATTCTAAAGGTGTAAAACCTGAAGGTTATGAACATTTTTTTCAACTGATATTGATCATCTGTGATGTTTCTCACATGCATATTTCAAGGCTGTCAAATTTGCAACACTTTGTTCTTAATAGTCCGTACTTTTTAATTATCCCCACAATCAAAAATTACAAATATTAAGATCTGGAGACTACGATAGTTTTGAGTGGTTGAACTCCTAAACGTCCGGTTTTCTCAAATTCAGTAATCACTCTCCTGAGAGCTTATGGAGTAAATGGACCTTGGTATAAATTTTTACAATGGTGAAATATTTAAAATTCAGTTGTAGCATTGCCTTTGTTTTTGTAAAACAACTTCAATAAGAAATGCATATTCCAGCAAGATTGCTGAGCAGTCATCATAGCTGATAAGAATGACATTCAACAGTTGTGGCTACTTTTATACTCAGAACTTGGCTGCAATGCAAGTGTTTATGTAAAAGAAACTGCTTTTTTTATTGCAGGCAGCTCCAGAAGTATCATGATGGTAAGTTTTGGTACAATTTTTTAATTTTTTTCATGAGAATGTCTTCCACATCCTAAAATGTCAAATCTAGTAGTCCAAAACCAGACTGTTATTACAATGAAGCTGAACTACAGTAAAATCTTAGTAGCCTAGCCATTCACTAGTTTGGCATGTCTAGTAATCCAACAGTGGTCTACTCTTGGATTTACTGGTAGTGTTGCCAAGTCATAGATATATTTTCTACTAATTCAAATTCCTGTTTCCACTAATTGAACATGACTGATATCTAGTCCAAGCTTGAACATGATAGTCATCTTAGGCTTCTCAAAAAGGATACAATATCTTATAACACAACACGGTATAAACATAAAAAAATCAGTCCCCCAAAATTTTCCATCAAAAATACTTATCTCCAATTAAATTTAGCAGGAATTCACATTTTAGCAACATGATTACAGGTGATGGCTTAGCATTTAGATGATAAAACAGAAGACAATTGAAAATTATTTTAAAAAGATTCGTGACTAACTTGAGAACTCTAAAGTACAGTAACACATGATTTCTCTCCTTTTATATTTTCTTGCTCTTCTATATATATTTTTATTAATATAATGTACTAATATCATGAAAATAAACAAAATGTTTTCTATATAATTACCTCTTTCTAACCTGTTACCGGTGTGTCTACTAACTCTTAACGATCCAAAACGAATCAAAACTAACTTTTTCTTTCTGAATGTTTAAAGTATTAAATTCATCTTACTTCTAATATTCTAAAAAGATTCTTTAATCCAACACTGTTCTGATCCATATATGCTGGATTACCAAAATTGTACTGTATTTAATTTGGAAACATCTGGAGTATAGGGTCAATATTTAATTCCTTTTTAATACTAAAATATGATATAACCTGCAAATCTAAATTACCATGTATGCCAACAAGAAAAGATGTTGAATTTATGAGAAAAAAAATATATCTTTGGTCAATTTATAAGATGCAAATTTCTTTAAAACTGAGTGATAAACAGATAGGATAACAATCCTGACAACTGCTATGTTCCACTTAGCATATAACTTTAAATATACAAAACACCTATATCAGCATACTTCAAATTAACACATTCTTAATTTTCAATTTTAATAGGTCTGTTTTGTTCTGTGGTTATATATACTTGAATATATCTGTTATAAACAGATGAAAATGTTAGTAAAAATTTAAATATATTCCAGTATTGGTAAGTTATCATCATATAACTCCAGAAGACAATCAGATATATTCAGATAGAGTGAACAATCCAATACTTAGTTAATACTGCTTTGCAATGATATGAAGAACCCACAATCAAAGAATGACATTGCTGTAAATGCTTGGCTCTATAAACCGGTTATCTTTGAGTGTAATTAGATAAGTCTATATTGCATATCATAAAGTACAATATCTATAAATAATGCAATTACAAAAATTTTGTACATTTGCTTGTTGTGTCTAAGACTTTTAAAATAAACTTTTGTAATCAATTATTTATAGGTATCGTATAAAATAAACAAAAGAAAGATACTGTGATGATGAAATATGTATTTCATTTTTGTTTTACACATTTAACAAAATTTTATCATAAATAATACTAGACAGTTTGTTTAAAAATTACGGAACATCAGTAGAATGAATGAAAATATGTAGATGCAATAATGATAATGCTTCTAATTTTTTAAATAATATTCAAATATTGTATAGCATTCTATATGAAATACCAATTTCAATTTATTCTGTTATACAGTACATACATCTATTCTTACAAACACTTGTTTGATCAATAATGAGATTTCCTCCAAAAGAGAAAAATGAAAATGTAAATATGATAATATATTTTGCTCTGTTAAGAATAATTAATTAGTAAAAATTTACTCTATCAATTAAATAAAAGTTTTAAAAAGAAACTCTTAGTTTAAATAACTTTATGTTTTATTGCATTGCTTTTACAGCTTTCGTAGATGAATAAAACTGAAACAAAAGAAACAGTAGTGCTATCAACTGTATTATCAGATTCCTATAGAAGTGAATGAAGACCAGTTTACTACTATAAATGATGTCTACTTAACTCAAGCAATAGATGTTGGAAAATACATGCATAATTTTACTAAATTATGTTTTCTTGCACAGCTCTTCAGAACAGAAATCAATATAGCTGAAGCTATTTACGAATGTTTTCTTAACTTTTCTAAATGTCACTACATTTATAAAAGTTAGCTTATTTTCACTTCATACTATCTCTTGTTTTAATTTATCATGCTAAACTATATACATATAAGGCATTTTATATTATGCAGTACCATTTTTCCTCCCGGGAACAAAATTAAAATGAAAAAACATTTTCCTCAAAGTTATCTGCTACATTAACTAGACAAGCATTTTCAAAGTTTGCTGAAATCCTGTTCATTAGATTCTGGTCCAGATGTCACTTAGTAGAGGAAATTTAATTATAAAGAACCAGTATATTAAAAGGCAGATTTGTTAAATTAATTATTATGTTTAATACTTTCCTACTAGTCACAACAAATTATCTTTATGTTCATGAAAACACTGACAGTTTCAAGGTAAAATTAATTAGTTGTTTAAAATATAATTTTATCTTGGTAGCTTTGATTATTGAAAATACTGTACTAAAGGAGTTAGGTTTGGTTCTTATATGGGTTGGGTAAATTTTAAATAATACAAAAAATTAATTTCATTTTTATTACTGGTTTAAAGGAGACTAAAGGCTCTCAATCAAGTGTACTTTTAAAGTTACACACACACATATATCTATATAATGAGTTGTTAATACTCAGTCTTGGCACTCTTAAGAGTATTGTTAGTGCTGGATTCAATGTAACTTATGATGGTCTCGGATATTGCATAATTAGAACTACATGGACGGAAACTAAATATTTTTTCTTTATGGAATTATATAATTTAAACTTATTACTTAGCAAAATTAAGCTATTTTATAATAGTTAAAAATATAAAAAGTTTTTTAAATAAAATATCATCACAGATGGTGCCTTCAAACGTTGCCAGAAAAGTTAAGCAACTTGTTGCTGCATTTTTTCATATCAAATGAAAATTTTCCTCAAAAGAACAGATTAAATAAAAAGGACTTAAAATGATTATGCTTAATATCCAATCTATCAATTTTGAATTTTTATTTTTCAACAGTATTTAAAATGTAACGTATTTTCTTGATCTGCAAGTGTAAAATTTTATGCACCATATCATCGTTAAATTGACATCCATCTCTATATTTGTACCAGAAATAAATTTTTAAAAATTTTTCTAGTTATTAGATTGTTGAATGATGGACAGTATATAGAAGTTAATCAATAGTTCGAGAAAATTTTTAAAAATCAACTATATATACATACATGCACACACATAAAGGTGTGTTCAAAAAGTTTCAAGAATGGCACAAAATAGAGCAATTTATTTAATAATTTTCAGAATTATATCCATACTAGCAGGTAGGCCCGGCGTTGCTCGGGCAAAACTAACGATAGCAAAGATTAAAATTATTACGTTATAGTCAACCATACCCGTTTTCACAGAATGCAAGAATTGGGTCCCCCTGTTTCTGGACTAGTTAGAGAATTTTTAGATGGGTCTAAAAATATGTTCGATTTCCTGCAAAATGAAAAAACTGCATCTGTGTCTTGCACGTTGCTTTCTCTTAACAATTACATTGTTACATAACACTTCCATTGTTAAAACTTTCATTGTTGACACTTCCATTGTTGATACTCCCATTGTTAGTTAACACTTCCATTGTTGAAACTTTAAGCCTGTCTCTCCCCCAGGGGATTTCGAAAAATCCCTTCTTAGTGTGCGTTTTCATGACATACCCTAACTGTGTACCAAATTTCAACTTTCAACTCCTAACCATTTGGGCTCTGTGCTTATTATTATTATTATTATCATTATCAACTCATCTCGATTATATATATAGATACTTTCTCCAATAAAGGAAACATTTAAAAAAATCAGCTTTCAGGAATTGCAAAATTTCCTTCTGTTTATGCTGTCTAAATTCTATAGACTCAAAGCATTTTCTTGTTAAAGTTGGAAGTGATATTCTTCTGTAACCACCCAATTCTGCTGACCTAGCTTCTAATGATTCTCTCTACCCAAAGTTGAAAGATAAGTCATTAATTTGCTGAAATTTATGACAGAATGAGTAATGCTTATGATGAGAAGTCCTCTAAGTTTTCAAGTTTTAAAATATAGGAAAAAAATTGCTATAAAAAAAGGGAAGAAACAATGATGCATGTCTAGAGCATTTGTATAAAGTAGTTATAACTTCAGTTTCAATCATTTATCATAATTCTTTTTTTAAGTGGAATTATTATTAATGATGATTTCATCAATAATAATAATAATAATAATTCCACTTAAATCATCAATAATAATTAATGTTAGTTAATGCATTCACAAGGGAAAGTCAGCAGGAGAGTTTTTTTTTTTTATATGGAAGAACAATGTAAGACTTAATTGCAAATTCGTTTAAAAATAAAACTTTGTACAGAATAGGTTCCCCATAAGCACAAATCTTGTCAGGAAAACTAATATTAGAAATAACCTTGCAACATCTTCAACAATATGAAAGTAAGAGAAGAATAAAGTTGTTTTGCAACTTTGTCCTTTTCTCATTTCCTTCAATCTTTCTTTTTCTTTTCAATCTACAGATAGATTTGAAAAACTGCCAACTTTTTTAAATGTATTAGTAAATACATTAAAAAATGAAATAAGTTCAAGAAATATAATTTTTATGTCGTAGCATTGAAAATATTTCATCTTTAAATATTACATAAAATCCAAACTCAAAAAAGTACGAACAGATTCAAACTTGAAATTATTGCCATAGTGTATAAATCAGCTAATTTTCTGGATTTTTTTTTCTAATTCTGTAAAATGTTTTTATTTTCCAGAATAAAATCAGTCACAGAAACTATTCAAAGAATAAAAAGAAAGCTTCAAAATTTTTTATTGTTGTTACACTGGAAATTGTTTCATAGATAAAACCATGTGACAAAATATATATAAAACTACAGGGTGTCCCAAAAGTTTCCATACATACAAAGGTAAAATGTAACTTTATTCACAAAACATTAAAACGTCAGCATTAAGATTTGCGTCAGTGGATTGACGGAGTAAGAAAACAGAACACATGGGTGATCTGCCAATAAGGTTTCCACTGGATTCTGTTTAGGTGTTAAACACATGAATAAAACCCAGAACACTGCATGGTGGCCAGCCCACTGGTCAGGCACATGCCAATGACCAACTATCAGTGTTCAATGATTTTATTTATTATTCGGCCACTGGTGGGCTTGATTTGTGTCAATGTATGGAGACTTTTGGGACACTCTGTACATATAAAACAATACTATCAATTCATACAATACTAAAAAAACAAAAAAAAACAAAAAACATTTTATTACCTATATTAGAGTGACAAGACGTCCCAGATTTCAAGGGACTGTCCTGTTTTGCCTGTTTTTAATATTTGACTGTAGAATTAATCTTTGAATAGAACAATTTTATTAACATACCAATATAATAGTGTCAATTTATAGATCAATAAATAAATAAATTTTAAAAAATAACCAAAATTCAATCAGTTTTACACCCCATTTTCATTGATTCTAAAATGCATCCCCGGTTGGATTGTAAACATTATGATCAGCCTACCTATATGCATATTTGTTTGCAATTTTGCACTACATTTCACTTAATCCTGAAATATGATAAATGTCTAGATTAAATTACTTATATTGTATTCATTTTCCAAAATAATTTTACTATTTAATTTTGAGTTTACAAAATTAAAAAGAAAATAATAAATGTTTTGCTTTATAATTTAAATTATAAAAGTTAAAAACATGATATTACAGTCTACTGATAACAGCACTATCTATTAATTATAATTGACATTTAATTATTATTTAATTTCCTTAATGTCTTCCATTTGAAATTAATCATTTTTATTGTTAAAATATTTGATTTTCACTAAAATTTCCTGTTTTTATAAGTAATGAATTTATTAGTTTTATTAGTTTTTAAAATAAATACAATTGTGAAATTGTGCAAGTTTTAATACATAAATAATTATCTAAATTATTGAAAATAACAAGTTTTTAATACATTGTATTTACCTGAAATCAAAGAATATTCCCTAAACATTGCCAGCATATTAATATTTCCTTGTTATTCTTGCTTTAAATGTACTTGCAGCAGCAAAAGTTTGTTTATTTTTGATGAACTAGTTCAGCCTAACGAATTGTACCATTTAAAACAATACATCAGAAACCCTGACCTGCCTACAACATTCAAACAAATTCTAACCAACAAACAAATCAAGGACATAAATATAAATAATTTAATTTAGAAATACTATAAAATAAAGGAAATTTTTAAATCTGGGACAACTAAACTTATAACACTGCATGAAATGACTAATTTTGAAGCAGTTTTTACTGATCAGAATAAGTTTTGTACTAAGGAGAAAATGTCTAGACTATAAATATACGAGTCATTCACCTAGAAAGAATTTTTAAAATAAGAAAAACTTTAGAAACAAAAATAATAATTTTTAATATGAAAATGACTTTCTATTATTTTATTTTATGAGTCCTAATAAACAAAATTTTAAAAATTTTCTTATAAGCAATTTGTTTTTAATTTATTTATAAAGCTCACATCACCATGAATCATTTGTTAGGTAAATGTAGACATATAAAATTCAAATTAAAATTATTATTGCAATAATTATATAGTAAAATTTGTTAAATGAATTTTTATAACTTGAATCTATAATATAAAATAAGTGCTAAAAAATTGAAAAAAAAAAAAGTCTCAATTGAGAAACAGAAGTTCCAATTTTGAAGTCACTTTAAATGCATTTTAATAATTCATTTTCATTTAATACACACTAAATTTAATGAAATAGGTATTTTTTTAAGTCTCAAAATATTTTATTACAAAGATTTTTCAAGTTTTAAACACCATTATCAATTACATAAAACTACATAGAATTTCCACTTTTTCTATAAAAGAATATCTTTATAAATAAAATTACAGTTTCTGGGAGGAGCTTATATACTAATATGCAGCATATATAATTCAATATATTGATCAATAACAGTAATACAATTTAATGTCAATGAAGATTTTGAAATTTTGTTCAAACTGTTTTCTACAAATTCTGATATGAATATATATATCAACTACCCAAAGCCCAATATATTGATATGATATGAAATTAACAGTAATCTTACTTAATTCAATTGAATATACAGTGATATCCCAATTTTCATTGCTAATCCATCTGAAAACAATCGGTAAAATCCAAAACTGATGAAAACCGAGGCAATTATTTCCATATGAATCAATGTAAATCCAATTAATTTGTTTTAGACAATCCAAAATACAATACCAAAAATATATTTTATAGAGAATAAATTAGTGTTTAATAGTAAAAACAGTAAGAAATTAATATAAAATGAATATAAAAGATTAATATGATGGCCTCCAAAACAATCACCATCTAACTATTTGTGATTGATCCAAATTAATAATAACTGTTCAACATCTTCAATTGTTTGCGATTTCTGTTTTGCTAGCACATTCATGCTTTTTGCTACATTAGCCTCCTTTATTGCTTCCTTTTTTGCCACAATGTAACTTATCGTGGATGACGACTTTCCATAAATGCGGCCGATTTCAGCAATCTTAATGCAGCTCTTGTATTTTTCAATGGTTTCCTTCGAATTGATCGTGCTCCTGGCCTTCTTCAAAGGGCTGCTGGATTTGGAAACTTTCTTTGTTTCCATGATGAAGCTAAAAGGAAAGGAAAGGAAAGGAAAGGAATAGAATTGTTTTGCTAGATGCATGGGGTAATGCTCACACAACGCCACACTAAGCATAAAAACATGTGAGTCACTTTTTGTTTTCACAAAATTAGCAGCGAGGTCACATAGGAATGCTGATGATATCTGAAGCAACCAATGAAAACCAAGGCAAATTTTTCATGGAAAAAATTGACGATAACTTAAGTCAATGAAAACAGAGGTATTACTGCATATGAAACACAGCTCATATAGACTAGACTAGAAATATGTTTAATACGCAAAGTGTTTTTGATCATCTTCAGTGATCATCATCAGGTTATAATCTCCAAGTACAGTACAAATGATATGAATTTAACAAAAAATACTTGAAAGATGGAAAATTTCTTGTTAAAATTCAAATCAATCAAACTTATGAGCTTATACATTATAACTCAGGTTTATGCTCAGGATTTTTAAAAGTGGAATTTTACAAAAACTACTTTTTCTAACATATTTTGTTAATTTTTACAATAAAGTAACATGATACTATATCATTGCAGTAAACTAAAAAGAAACTGAACAGATACAAAATAAGTTATATACAATACATTGTTTAATACTTAAATTAATTTTTCTTAATTATTATATTAATATTTAAATTCCTCCCTATATAGAGGGGTTAAACCCCCTTTCCATGTACAGTATATATCCTTGTTATAACCTGATAGTAATCAACATCAGTTTATGTTTATTAATTAATTAAGTTTACCTATTTAAATGTATTGCTAGAAAATATAGGTTATAGGCTGTTTTCTCATACATATTTAATGAAATAATCAATTTAGGATTCATTAAAATTAATTCAAACTGCTACACACGTGTGTTATGGTTGAGTATACAAAAAGCACCTGAATAAACAGGACAGAGATGTTCCATCATCACTGTAGCAGGCAATATTGGTAATGTGTTAAAACAACAATGCCCAGTGCTGCTTGGTATATTGATGTGAACTGTCATGGTAAACAGAACTGTCAAAAGTTTGAATGGGGGTCTACGGTAGACTGGCCCCTTTAAATTTCTTTTTTGAACAAATGAAATATGTAGATAGTTTCTATATTAGTAAAAAGCAGTCTTCAAGATTTTATATCCTGTTAGTAAAAAATAACAGTAATTTTACAAGGGCAGAAATCATAATGAGCTCCTAAGTTTTCTCCAGGCTTGAGAAAAAAATCCCCAGCTCTTCTCCCCTCTCTATGGCCTTAATGGTAACCATTGCACATAATTTATAGTCCTTCCGACTTGTTAATTCTTTTCAGCTGTTTAATGAAGTAGAATTGATAAAATCACAACAGTTTCTTTAAAAAATTTCATATTTCATATCATATATAAATTTGATTCAATCATCTATGTGAGAATATTTGATTCTGAAGAAAATCATATCAACTTAAGATTAATGCATTTTTAAATCAAAATAAAAGCACCAACTATCACCTGTAACCATAACCTGAAGATGAATGTTAAAAACAGTTGAAAATGTTTTTGTTCTTATAATAAATTTGTTCATTTTAACTGGATTACGGGTGATAATTGGTGCTTTACTATAATCTCATCCAGTTTTGCACCACCTTTTAATCATTTTTAAATCATAATTTAAAATGTTCATATTACATATTTTCTACAATACATACAATAAGAAATTTTGTATTATTTCGTACATTTAATTAGCATTTAAGAATAAATAAATATTAATATTAATTTAACAACAGTTTTTCTGATCTTCAAATATTATTTTTTTTATAAACAAACTTTCGAAATAGAATGCAAATATTTTCTGATAATTTTATATTTTACTTTAAAAAATGGCTTTACAATCTATTTTAAAAAGAACCTGTTTTACTTTTATTAATTCTACTTCATGAAACAGCTGAAAATAATTGTTTATTGGTACACCTTTCTGTGTTCTGCATATCTTCCCATACAACTGGATGAAAAGTGGTTTAGTCTGTTTTGACAACTTCCACATTAAGACGAAAGTACTATATCTTATTTTGGTTTTTGCTATTTTATATATATATACAATAGACTATTTATTTATTTATCACCTAGGCCTATATCATTTTATCTAGACGGAAGAAAAGTAATAGAGACCAAAAATACATCAAATACCACCTAATGTTTGCTGAGCAAAAATTTATTTATTACACTAACATTTTCAACCTCTTTTTAGTATAGGTCATCCTCGGGTTTTAGAATACAATATAAATGTTCCAAAATGGAACATACTGTTATTTTCAAATTTAAACCATTTTAAATTTGAACATAATTTAAAACAAACTAAAAGAACTGCATATATTAAATAATAAATAAATGAAATGAAATAAAATAAACAAATAAATAAAACATATTAAATAAAGTTAACCACAAGAAATACATGAGTTAGGGTTATTAAGCTTTGTTAGTTTAAATTAGTTTTAGGTATTTGATGTATTTTCATTCTTTTTGCTGAGAAAGTTGTAGATAATATAAATCCTATATTAAAATTTAGGCTTACTTTCATTACCTTTTAAATTTTTATTTTGAGATCTAGGAGGTCCCTTCCAAAATAAATATATATATTTATTTATTTATTTAGTGTTATATAACAAAATAAATATAAATATCCTTAATCATAGGTGTGTGCTGCCCAGTCATTACTTACAATACTTGCTTGAAAAGAATATGATATCTGATAAAAGACAACACTCGTTACTTTGGTCATTCACATCAGGTATTTTCTAGGAAAACAAAAGTGAACTCCATGGAATAGATAACTAAAACTGTGTGAAAAAAAAAGTTTAAAACCGATCTAAATCTAAAATAAAAAATTGTCATAGAGATCAATGTAAATTGACAGCAATTAGAAGTTCAAGCGACATAAAGCACGTGACCAGCTTACAAACAGCAATCACCCTACAGACTTTACATGGCAAACTTTGACCTCATATATCTCAGCACGCACATCAAATTTCAAAATTCTGGTTTCATCACATTAGCCTTGCAAAGTTGTACATATTTGCAAAAAATCATGTTTAGTGGTCATGCAATTGTTTTAAACTTTGATCACCAACAAAACACTTTCTGAATTATGCAGAGCTCCACTCAATAAAACATTCACATCATTTTATGTTTCACACTATTGGCTGTAACATTATATATATATATATATATATATATATAAAGCATTCAAGGAATATTAAAACCATAAAAGAACAGACTATTTTTAGGTATTAGTGATTTATATATCCTATGAGAGAAAAAATGCTTTTGTATGTTTTGTTAAAATATTATAAGACAAGCTTAATCTGTAAAACTGCTAAAACTATTTGTCTTTTACCAAATTAAGCTCTGCTTTATAGTAATTACAACTATAAACAATCTAGAAATTCATAAATGTCACAAGTAAACAGTAACATCTGGAATAACTGACAATCAGTACACCAACTGCTGACTCATACACCACACTAAGTCACTGAAAATGGTGTCATTTGATTAAGTAATAGAGGTAATAATGCAAGTTAACAATAATTATTTTAAAATTAAACAATTATTATTAGACGAATCTATAAACGACAAAAACTTTCAATCGTGACATTACAAATTGATATTTTCAATTACTTCGACTGTTAATTATCTAATCAAAATTGTTAAACACATTAGTTTATAATAATCTCTTGCTAGATTGAAATTTCTTTTTACAATTATTTCAAATAAATTACTTCATATCTAAACTCAGATATGCCTGCAAATTATAAAAATAACCAATCATTTGCATCTTAAATGCTTTCAAATAATAATAATAATAATAAGTAGCATTTTAAGAGTCAAAACCTTCGTAAACATTGATAAACAAGTAAACAAAATAATTGTTTAGTTCAATTAGTTGACATTTTTATTAATTTAAATTTTTGATGACGTAAAATCTTAAGCTAAGAATAACAACAGTAACAACCAGGGCTGTGGAGTCGCGTAAAAATCTACCGACTCCAACTCCGACTTTTCCTTACCATCCGACTCCGACTCCAGCTAAAACATCAAAACTCCACGACTCCGACTCCACAGCCCTGGTAACAACTCAACACAACACATAATACTGCCATAGAACATATTTATTAAAATTATATATAAAAACATAATACATACAACAGTAATTCTTACATTTGAACAAATTAAAAAATTCTGAATTATAATAATAATAATAACATTTTGAAATTATAAATGTATAAACAGAATTTCTTAAATTTGAACAAATTTTTGTCACTTTATGTATTTTAATTTGAGAACTGAAGTGTTTTTTTTAATCAGAAGTTGCTTATTATTAATTATTACATGTGCTAAATTATTATAGCATATGCTGTTTAAAGAAACAAATTTAAAAATCAGTTTATAATTGTAGTGTCGAATATAAAAAGTTAAAATTTAATATAAATTATATTATTTCATCCTTCCATTTATATAATAAAAATGTATTTTTGACATTTCATTTGCTTTATTACAGATGAAATTTCATTAAGAATTATAGAATTAGAAATCTTGATTATTAAGAATCATATTTGTTTCCCAGCTGTTATATATAACAGAGGAAAAGTATGACAATAGTAAAAAAAAATGACACCCAAGATTTTTACAGTTTTGGAGTCAGGACACCTTGTAACATCAAGAAATTCAAAAATGTTTGAAAATTTTTACTGTATGTACGGATGTTAGTGTGTGTGGAAGACATGATTTTGTTTACATTGTTTGAATTTTAAAATCTCCTGTGGTTTTTGTCAAAAATTTCTGAAATTTTGCACAAGGTTTGTGCATTAGGGGATTGATGCTGTTAAATTTTGGTGAGTAAAGGTTCACAGAGTGGGAAGATAGAGGGGAGGGAATCACTTGTCATATTTCAAGTGGGATCAGACTTAATGAAGATTTTACTTATTATTAGAATTTATAATTTTTTTTATAAAAGCCATCTCTATCCTGAAAATTAAGCATTTTGCTGTTTTATAACTAATAACATAAATTTTTTTAAATAAAATCTTATAACAGATGGTGTCACACATAATTTTAACTTTTTTTGCCAGGAAAATTATGCATATTACTGCTGGATTCTTTTTATTTTAAGTGAGTTAGACTAATCAGACATAAAATCAGTTAATTTAGAATAAGAAATTCTAAATTTCTTTAAAAGTTTAAAAAGAGAAATTATCTCCAAGTTTATATTAATAAATATTGGTAAATTGGTATAAACTGGCTATAATTATAAATATTAAAAACTGGTAACTATAAAAATCCAAAAAATACCAACAAAAAAACAATGTTTAAATAAAATTTACTTCTTATCAAATATGCAACGTAGAGTTGTTCTTACTCACTTCAGTTCCTGTTCTGAATCATTCTTGTTTTACTGACTTTCTGAATTTAATTAACTTAATTTAAATTATTTAATCATTAAAATTATCAATAGACAGTAACACATTTATCTTTATCCAAATTATCTTAATGATCAATTAAGCTTTACAGTTAATTAGTATTTCAATATAACTCCGAATTATTAATTTCTGGTCTTAAAAATTTTACATACCATCAAATATCTGGAAAGTTTTTCTACAAACACTTAAGAAAATACATTTTTTTTTATCCTATTTTTTTACATGTATGTCATTTGTATATGATGTAATTTTCTTAATGAAATACTTTTGTTTAAATTATTAAAAAATTATGAAGACGTAACTTTTATTTAAAGGCAAACTATGACTCATTAAGCTGTAAACTACTATATAATAGATGACACTTGTGCATTTCTCAAAATGTATTCATTTAATTAATTTTATTTAATAATATTCATATACGAATATCAAATATTATGCTCTTAAATATAAAAATGATTAAAATATCAATATTATGAAAAAGATAATGTCTTTTTTAAAACTCTTTTTGCTATTTAGATAATAATAAGGCATCTTTTCACACTTATCATTGGCTCAGTCAGGCCCAAAAGGCTGAGTGGTGAAGGATGAGATATCTAAATCAAACTACCTAAGAATTTTGAGGATCTAAACCTGAACTCTAACCTGTTTCCTTCAGAGCAGAAGACTTATACCTTTACTACCTTGACCATCTAACCATTGTTAGTTAGTTAGAAATATTCAATTTTTGGTTTCTAAAAAGAGTATATCTCTTCTATTTATAAGTTTATCTTTCACTCTATGTTTGGAGAGATAAGATAACTCTTTAAATATGATAAATCAACTTCTACATCATAGAGTAAAATTAAAAAAACAAATGTTATATATTTAAGCAACAGGAAAGTAAAATTTCATACCTGAAAATGTTAAATAAAATGCAAATCTTACTCAAATGTAAGAACTTTCATATAATATAAACTAAATATTTTCTTTAAAAACACAAAATAAATAGCCTTTATTTAATATTTTACAACGTATGTAATAGTTACTCACTGAAGGATACATCATTTAAAAGTATACATGTGATTCTAATTAACTGTGAGTTGCATCAGTATTATAAATTGGATGAAAAAATTTTACAAGAAATGAAAAAATTAGATGATATTTTAATTTAAAAAATATGTAATTGTATTTTTTTTTCTACAGAACTTTTAAAATGTTACTAGAGATCTGATAATAAGTAACGATAAAAACTTTTATTATAAAAGATTAATAATTCACTTAATTATATTGGCTTACAAGCAATTAAACTCTATAATCAATTGATAAGATAATTTGATACAAAGATAGATGTACTGTCATTAACTGATAGTTTTAATCATGAAATAACTTAAGATTAATTAAATTTAGAAATTCTGAGAAAGAATGACTCAATAGAATTGAAACAGAATAAACAGATTTGTGTACCTGTAAGTGCAGTTTGCTTGGCATTTCACCTGAATAGATGTTTTTGAATTAACACAATGTAAAAATAGTTTTACTATAAAACTAAGGAATGTTTTCTGCCAAAACAAATTGTGAAAATAATTCTCTTATTAGCATAGAAATTTTTGAAATAAAATAAGGTAAAAAAAAAGTATATTTTAATCAAAAATAATTGAAATGAAAAAAGAACAAAAATGTGTGCAAGTTTAGCTAAAAATATAAAGTAAATGCATATTATTTCACATTATAAAAATAAAATTATAGCCAAAGAAAGCAATATATATATATATATATATATATAAACACACAGTTAATTTTTGCTTTCTGTTATAAAATAAGTAAGTAAAACCTGTGTAAACCGGAATCACATGGTACCCAATATTTTTTATGGTTTGACAGGTTTCTGTTTTGAACAGGTTTTGTTTTTTTTAACATAGAAAATTGTTTCATTCTGAAAAATTTTTTCTGTTTAGGCAAGTTTTTGTTTTATTCAGCTTCCATTTTGAACAGGTTTTACTGTATATGTTCATATTAAATGCCTGAATGATTCTTCTTCAATACTGCTTCACTAATACCCAATATAGAACTGCTATAATCTGCAATATACAGTAGTTTATGCTTGGGAAATACATCATACAAAGATTATTTAGTGACTAAAATAAAATAGAACAAATATCAATATAGGGATATCAATCAAAGCTTCAAGAAAAAGTGGGCCAAAGTTACATAGGTTTTAATTAATAATCAACAATAGTGAAAGTAAATTTCAAAGCAGAAGAAATTACAATGTCAGTGTTGGTATGCAAACATAATGAAAATATAGAAAAATTTTACTTAGTGCTCAAAACTATTGAACCAACATCAACCAATACTGAAAAGATTTTCTCGATTTATGGTAAAATTTTAACAAAAGTAAAGAACTGATTGTCTCCTTGTCTTTTTAACACTTTTGTATACTTAACTTTTTATTTCGAAGAAAATCCCAAATGTGTTTAATAATCAAACAGATTTAAAATTCTAAATTGAATTTGAATAAAGTTTGTTTCTAAAATTTCTAGTCTGTATTTATGAATTTAATTTTAAGAATTCTCAATTCAGTCATTTAATCAAATCATAATAGATTAAATTCATTCATTTCTAGTAATGATAAATTACTATAGCAAAAAGTGTTGATTTTTTTGCCATAGTAATTTATCATAAAAAAATGTTTTAAAAAGCCGAAGATTTGATATCTGTATATCAGTAGTAAATGTGTGTTTTTATCTTGATCAAAGCAATTCTAATAAACTAGAATATTTTTTAATAATTAACATTTATTTCCAATTATATAATTGCAACCTATTAATAACTATTAATTAATAAATTGAGTAACTGATAATTACTTTAGTCTTCAATGAAATATTTACAATCCTTTACCATGATATCAACTTAAGAAAGCTACCATCTAATTTATATAAGAGATACTTTAACAAATGAATGAAAGATAGTAAATAATAACAATTACTATATGATCAATAGTTAATACAAAACAACCAATTATTTATTGTGACATTACCATAATGCCAGGCTGCAATTTTTAATCATATTTTTTTAATTTATTTAATTTTAAATATGTGCTCTCCACCTCAAATTAGTAGGGGTGTGCCCCTGTATATGATATTTTTCCTTTCACAATAGTCATCTAGCTAACACTTTTCAGGATAAAATTTTTGAATTGAAATAACATGGCTTGCGGTTTGCATTGGAAGTTCATATACAGTTATTCGGGGCCTTCTACCCCTAAGGTTTCCATATCTGATCTTGTCTTTCACCTATGTAACTCCATTCTCAAGATTAAGGAAAGACAAACAGACAACAGTGAGAATTTATAGGTCTACAATTTTTTCAAATTGCAGTCCAATTAATGTAAAAATATTTACAGTAGTATAGATGATTTTTTAATAGGTTTACTAAACCTATAAAAAAATCTTGTAAAATCTTCCGTTATAATCTTATTGAAACTTTGATAGATATCAATATATTAAAGACTAGCTTTAGCTAAAGCAAGCTTGAAATATATATCAGTCATATAAGTTGTTAGTTCGTAAACTTCATATTCATGGTAAAGTAATTCCAATTACAATTTCTGAATGACAATCTTACAATATATATAAAAATAATCAAAGATTTTAGCATGCACATTCTCTAAATGATAAATTAATGATTAAAAAAATTGATTATCTCAAACATTTTAATAGAATTTTAAAAAAATAAATAATCTTTAGGAGTTGCTAAAAACATATTTTAATATAAAACATACCTGTGAAAGTAATTTCATAAAACTTTATTCTTATAACCACATGATAAGAACAAAAATAATATTTCTAAACTTCTCAATTACTCTGTGCCGAATGAAAAATCACTGAATAAATCTAATTTATAAATTTCTGGCATATTTCATTTCACATAGATTTAGTTATTTTCTACTGAAGACAATTTGAAAAACAAGATAAATATTCTCTCTTGCTTTCTAAAGAAATTCCCCTTGAAATGTATATTATTAAATTTCGTATCGTGTAATTAACCTTTCACGATTATGTAATGGGCCTACTGATACGAAAAGTATTATAAATGAAAAAAGCTTATGTTATAAAACTTGATCTATTAATTAATTATTACAAGATCCATAATTATGGATTCAAATCATATCCCAAAAATTTATTTATTTCTTTCCAATTTTTCTAAAATAAATTTATGCTAAATTTACTAAAAAGATAGCAACATAATTTTTACATTATGTTTGCAGTATAAAATAACTAACTATTAATAAAATTCAGGTTAAAATTTTAGGTAACTGAGTAAATTTAGGACTTATCAAATATAGGTTGTCAACAAAAACGGCTGTATCTAAATGCTGATCGGTCAGGTATTGTATTTGTTTGAGTACACTTTTTGTAATAAAAAAAAAGGTGTACAATTAAACAAAAATAGGTAAGTAGTGTAATTTATGATTAATAAAAAAAAACACAACACCCATAAAAGTAAGTTAATAATGAACAGATTTTGAAAAATATGCAATTACAAAGTGTTCCTGTTGATGGACATAAAAATATAAGTTCTAGTGTTTTTATATTTATGTTCTATTTCATTTTAAACTGCATCATAGTAATTTTCTACTTTTTTTTTTATAAATTTATAGCATCATTTATGTATAATAAAAATTATTTTCAGCTTATAATTCAGCTAGAATCAAGATTTTTCAAAATTTTTACATATTTAAAATAACAATATTAATAACGTTAGATAGGTATGTAATTCAATATTGAAAAAAATTCGCATACTTAAAATTGTTCTAATCAAACACACCTTTTAAAAATTTATAATACTAAAAATAAGTCTGAAAATAAAGTCCAAAATCAAAACTGGAAGAGAGAAACTTGTAACAAAATGAAAACCGTACTCACTTTTCCAGCATAACATTTTTTCTATAAAACATTTTCGTTGGAAAAGTGTGTATGGTTTTCATTTTATTACAAAATACATTTGAAAATAAAGCAAATTTTGTTGTTAGAAGTAGAACACACTGGTTCATTTTCAAAACATTAATTAAAAAAAATCAACTTATAAGCCCAAATCTATAAATAAAAACATTCTAATTCATCACTTGTGAATAAATGGATTAAAACAATTTCCTGTACTATTTTATTTAATCAATTAATAATAATAATAATAACAACAATATCAGTATGAAAGCATCATTTGAAATAATGTCATATTATATTAAAATTATCTTAAATGCAATATTTTATTATTGTTATGTATCTACAAAAAAAATCAACATATTGCTTTGAACCCAAGAATGCTCTTTAATTAAAAACATACCTTGCTTTTAAACTGGGATTTTCGAGGAAAAAATTGAAAAGAATTTCTAAAAATTTCTTAAGCAGTAAAAAAAGATGAATATCCTAATAATAATATAGCCATTTAAAATAATGTATAATTAACAGCAAATAAATAGAAAATACTACAAAATTTTCATTATTTACAGATTTCTGAGATTGACAATGAATATCTGAATTTAAAACTCATCCCACAATTTCAAGTTTGGAAATATGTAAAAAGTTCATCTTAAATTTGAAGCAATAAAACATTGAAGTATAATTTCTGAAAAAAAGCAAATTGTATAATTAATATAGATGAAATTGAAAATATTTGTAGACCTGATGATTTGCAAAAATGCATGTTTCATAACAATTTCACATATGGTTCGATCTAATATATAAATAAAATTTAAGAATGCATAAAAATTTTTATGGTTGTAATAAGCATATAAATCATTAGTTTTTAATTAAATTATGTACTATATTATACAAAAATATAATTTTAAACATTAACTCCACACGAATGAACAATAACAATACAAATAGAATGCGTGACTTTATACACATTTTCTACGTTAAATAATGTAGACATATTAGAATAGATTCAAAAATGAAAATAAGATTAGAATTTCATATATGGCATCAATACTTATCAAACAATATTAAGATATTAATAACTGCAAGGTGTAAATTTTCTCATTTGAAATAACAAAAGACTGTTCAGATTTATTGATTTGTTAATCTGAAGCACTAGCACATGCCTGCTATAATTTCACCCAATATGTATGACTATGACCTGCAATGAAGTTGGCTAAAATGGAAGCAAAGGGAAAACAATGCCCTGACTCATATTGCCCAAGATAATTATAGAAATTCAGATTGGATTTGATATTTGATTCCTATGATAACTTAGTAGTATGACACTTTACTGCACAGCTAACCAACTAAGCTAACTAGATAAATGCAAACAAAACGATACACCTTTAAATCAAGCAAAAACTTTTTATTTGGTGTGTTTTTAACTAACTTAAATGATTATCTTCAGGTTTTGTACTGCAAATGGATTAAACTAGAAAGACACAAGTGCAGCATTAAAACAAAAAAATATCTGATGTTAGCCAGATGTGAAAGTTAGCAATAAATAAATAGAAATAAAAACTAACAGCTAAATACAAAAATTATTAAAATTAAACAGCAATGTTTATTTTTATTCTAACATGTCACATATATTTTAAACCACTTGCAGTGGAGTATCTGAAGAGGATTAAGATGGTCAAAAACATTTGTTCATTAAAAAGTTTTTGCTAGACTTAAAAAAATATTTTGTTTTTAATTACTCTTCAGATCTTCATTCAGAAGAATTTATATATATATATTTTTTTTATAGTGTATTTTGAAGTATTGCTTATGTTTATGCTTAAGCTTCTACTAGCATTTTAACATAAATAAAAAAATTTTCATATCTTAAGAGAGAAATTTCAGTATTTTTTTACATTCCACCCTCTATACCATCATTTCAATCTAATCCTACTACTTTTAGTGGTAGTATATATATTGTATACTGTGTTGTCTGATACAGAAATGTGTCTAAATCAAATGAATGATTGTAAAATTAATATACAATTATTTAATCTTTAATCATAAAAATTTACAAACCTTACTAAATATTTGTGATCTAAATAAATTTCAACGTTTTAAGCGAGTTCTATTTAGCAAATAATGTTTACCATACAAAACTGCATTAAAATTCCTTACTCTGCTTTAAAAATTAAAAACTTAAATCAAGATAAGTAAACTATATGAAATTTTAGAATTAAAAGTATGTACATATTTTAATAAGCATTATTAAACTAGTTTATAATGCTTGTTAAACTAGTATATTCTATAATCTACTTGTAAAAAAAATTAAATAATTAAATAAAAATTTATTGATGCAATTATTTGTCTCCATGCTTTGTCCCCTTGGAAAAATTTTCTACAGATACCCACGACTATAACTCATTTCATTCTCTATATCAGTATTATGCAAACTATAGTTTGCAACTGCCAAAGGGGTAATTGAAATAAAAGTTATCAATAGCAAGAAAAATGTTGAAAATTTGTAAAACATGATAAAAAAACAAAACAATGAGCCAACCTGCCCTCAAACTATGTTACAATTGGATAATTAGAGCTAATAAATAATAGAAAAATAATTGGAATTGTACTATATTTCTATCTAAAGAAAGTATGCAGCATACTGGTTTAAACTGATTATAACTAATAATTCTTACATTCTGTTTTTAACCACAGCTTAATTATAAGAAATAAAATCTTGTATTTCATTCAATAAAAATATAATAAAGATTTTGTACACTATAATTTTGTAAAATATCATATACTATTTATGTTAATGTAACTTGTTTTAAAACTTTTCATTATGATATATAATTAATATAGCACAATTTATATAATTAAGATAGACATTAAAATTTTATATATAAAAATGTTTTGATACATAAACTTAACTTAGAAAAATATTAATTTAAAAAAATACTCTTGTTTTAATGACAAAAATACTTTATTATAACTTTTTTAAAATATCTATTGCCAATCAATAGATTTTTAAACACAAAAGTAAAAGAAATAAAAACAGTAAAGAATTCATTCATGCAGTTCGTTAGTGAAAAATATATTAATACCATTAATTATGTTAAAAATATTCAATAAACTATTCTAAAATAATAGTTTATCTTGAAATTTATTATAATATTGAGATAAATGTTTTATAGATTATACATTGAAAAGCTTTAAAGGTTCTAAAATGTGAATAATTCTTATCTTAAAAAGGTTTAAACTCAATATAAAAGTGAAATTTATTCTTTAAAATAACTAAAAGAAGTTTAAAAAAGACATTTTGTTGTTTTGACATTACTCAATCCATCTTTAGCAATCACATTTAAAAAAAAAAAAAAAATGAACAGTGAGCAATGCCAAAGTATACATCTTTATTTTTTTCCTAACAAATTTTTTAAAGTGAAAACAAGTAAATAAAATAATAAATCAAATAAATTAAGACGTATTTAATCTGTAAAAGTATTATATTGAAAAATATATCAATAAAACATGCTTTATCAGTTTAAGGAAAAACTTTGTACTTGATCAACTTTATGACTGATCGAGTATAGAGAAAAGCAAATTGAATTATAATCATGTTTCGAAAGCTTATTTAACAAATATTTTGTTCATATTGGTAGTTAAAGATATGAATCTCAATGTTAATTAAAATTTCAACTGTTAACAAAATCTTTTTTTTTAATATCATTAACTATAACAATCACTCACTTAGCAATGCACAATAATCTTTATTGTTTAATTTACTTTCCTTTTATTTCATATTTACATTTCTAAAATTACCATCACTTCAAAACTGATTTTTTAAAAATTATATAAATTTACACTGTTTAAATATTATTTTAAAACCATTTATTCTTTGATTCTTTTATAAAATTTTACCTCTTAAACTTCATTACAAGTCATATTATAGGATTCACTCTTTAAGCTTTGCTATAAAAGTCGGTAAATAATTATTTTTATATGTTAATATTTTCTATCATTCATTCATCTTACAAAAGGCAAATTAATCTAAATTAAATTTTAAGTAATTAGTAATTAAATCCAGTTTAATGATAATTAGCCTATGTCAGCATTCCTTTTTCATATTTTTATTTAAAAAATATAAAAAATTTAATGAAATTGTACATTTTAAAGTGAAAATTACACGCTTTCATCTCTGATTACAATGCCATATTCAGCATTCTATTACAAACTCATTGTTTTTGTTATTTTACTATATTTATTACATAATATAACTGTTACTTTTTTCCCGTTTTCGCTTAAATTTGAAAAATCATTTTTAAATTACTAGTCCTAAAAATTTATAAACAAACAATTTGTTGACGCTTACAATTTGGTTATTATTTATTAAAAAAGATTTTATTTTTATCATCAAATTATTTTGTTTACCGGCAATAATATAAAAAGAACTATTCAAAAGATTTGAAAAAGTTCAAAGAACTTTGAAGTTATGATATATATCATATATCAATGATATATCATGAAAGATCTTTATAAATGTTCAGAGATAAGATATGTCTATAGAGAAAGAAAGCTCTATACTTCTTGATATACTTAAAAATATAAAAAATTTATATCTTAACAATAATTTTAAAAAAAACTGATTATTTTCAAGAAAAAAAAAATGTTTCAGTTTTTAATTACTCTTCAGATCTTCATTCAGAAGAATTTATATATATATATTTTTTTTATAGTGTATTTTGAAGTATTGCTTATGTTTATGCTTAAGCTTCTACTAGCATTTTAACATAAATAAAAAAATTTTCATATCTTAAGAGAGAAATTTCAGTATTTTTTTACATTCCACCCTCTATACCATCATTTCAATCTAATCCTACTACTTTTAGTGGTAGTATATATATTGTATACTGTGTTGTCTGATACAGAAATGTGTCTAAATCAAATGAATGATTGTAAAATTAATATACAATTATTTAATCTTTAATCATAAAAATTTACAAACCTTACTAAATATTTGTGATCTAAATAAATTTCAACGTTTTAAGCGAGTTCTATTTAGCAAATAATGTTTACCATACAAAACTGCATTAAAATTCCTTACTCTGCTTTAAAAATTAAAAACTTAAATCAAGATAAGTAAACTATATGAAATTTTAGAATTAAAAGTATGTACATATTTTAATAAGCATTATTAAACTAGTTTATAATGCTTGTTAAACTAGTATATTCTATAATCTACTTGTAAAAAAAATTAAATAATTAAATAAAAATTTATTGATGCAATTATTTGTCTCCATGCTTTGTCCCCTTGGAAAAATTTTCTACAGATACCCACGACTATAACTCATTTCATTCTCTATATCAGTATTATGCAAACTATAGTTTGCAACTGCCAAAGGGGTAATTGAAATAAAAGTTATCAATAGCAAGAAAAATGTTGAAAATTTGTAAAACATGATAAAAAAACAAAACAATGAGCCAACCTGCCCTCAAACTATGTTACAATTGGATAATTAGAGCTAATAAATAATAGAAAAATAATTGGAATTGTACTATATTTCTATCTAAAGAAAGTATGCAGCATACTGGTTTAAACTGATTATAACTAATAATTCTTACATTCTGTTTTTAACCACAGCTTAATTATAAGAAATAAAATCTTGTATTTCATTCAATAAAAATATAATAAAGATTTTGTACACTATAATTTTGTAAAATATCATATACTATTTATGTTAATGTAACTTGTTTTAAAACTTTTCATTATGATATATAATTAATATAGCACAATTTATATAATTAAGATAGACATTAAAATTTTATATATAAAAATGTTTTGATACATAAACTTAACTTAGAAAAATATTAATTTAAAAAAATACTCTTGTTTTAATGACAAAAATACTTTATTATAACTTTTTTAAAATATCTATTGCCAATCAATAGATTTTTAAACACAAAAGTAAAAGAAATAAAAACAGTAAAGAATTCATTCATGCAGTTCGTTAGTGAAAAATATATTAATACCATTAATTATGTTAAAAATATTCAATAAACTATTCTAAAATAATAGTTTATCTTGAAATTTATTATAATATTGAGATAAATGTTTTATAGATTATACATTGAAAAGCTTTAAAGGTTCTAAAATGTGAATAATTCTTATCTTAAAAAGGTTTAAACTCAATATAAAAGTGAAATTTATTCTTTAAAATAACTAAAAGAAGTTTAAAAAAGACATTTTGTTGTTTTGACATTACTCAATCCATCTTTAGCAATCACATTTAAAAAAAAAAAAAAAAATGAACAGTGAGCAATGCCAAAGTATACATCTTTATTTTTTTCCTAACAAATTTTTTAAAGTGAAAACAAGTAAATAAAATAATAAATCAAATAAATTAAGACGTATTTAATCTGTAAAAGTATTATATTGAAAAATATATCAATAAAACATGCTTTATCAGTTTAAGGAAAAACTTTGTACTTGATCAACTTNGAAATATTTACAATCCTTTACCGTGATATCAACTTAAGAAAGCTACCATCTAATTTATATAAGAGATACTTTAACAAATGAATGAAAGATAGTAAATAATAACATTTATTGTATGATCAATAGTTAATACAAAACAAGCAATTATTTATTGTGACATTACCATAATGCCAGGCTGCAATTTTTAATCATATTTTTTTAATTTATTTAATTTTAAATATGTGCTCTCCACCTCAAATTAGTAGGGGTGTGCTCCTGTATATGATATTTTTCCTTTCACAATAGTCATCTAGCTAACACTTTTCAGGATAAAATTTTTGAATTGAAATAACATGGCTTGCGGTTTGCATTGGAAGTTCATATACAGTTATTCGGGGCCTTCTACCCCTAAGGTTTCCATATCTGATCTTGTCTTTCACCTATGTAACTCCATTCTCAAGATTAAGGAAAGACAAACAGACAACAGTGAGAATTTATAGGTCTACAATTTTTTCAAATTGCAGTCCAATTAATGTAAAAATATTTACAGTAGTATAGATGATTTTTTAATAGGTTTACTAAACCTATTAAAAAAATCTTGTAAAATCTTCCATTATAATCTTATTGAAACTTTGATAGATATCAATATATTAAAGACTAGCTTTAGCTAAAGCAAGCTTGAAATATATATCAGTCATATAACTTGTTAGTTCATAAACTTCATATTCATGGTAAAGTAATTCCAATTACAATTTCTGAATGACAATCTTACAATATATATAAAAATAATCAAAGATTTTAGCATGCACATTCTCTAAATGATAAATTAATGATTAAAAAAATTGATTATCTCAAACATTTTAATAGAATTTTAAAAAAATAAATAATCTTTAGGAGTTGCTAAAAACATATTTTAATATAAAACATACCTGTGAAAGTAATTTCATAAAACTTTATTCTTATAACCACATGATAAGAACAAAAATAATATTTCTAAACTTCTCAATTACTCTGTGCCGAATGAAAAATCACTGAATAAATCTAATTTATAAATTTCTGGCATATTTCATTTCACATAGATTTAGTTATTTTCTACTGAAGACAATTTGAAAAACAAGATAAATATTCTCTCTTGCTTTCTAAAGAAATTCCCCTTGAAATGTATATTATTAAATTTCGTATCGTGTAATTAACCTTTCACGATTATGTAATGGGCCTACTGATACGAAAAGTATTATAAATGAAAAAAGCTTATGTTATAAAACTTGATCTATTAATTAATTATTACAAGATCCATAATTATGGATTCAAATCATATCCCAAAAATTTATTTATTTCTTTCCAATTTTTCTAAAATAAATTTATGCTAAATTTACTAAAAAGATAGCAACATAATTTTTACATTATGTTTGCAGTATAAAATAACTAACTATTAATAAAATTCAGGTTAAAATTTTAGGTAACTGAGTAAATTTAGGACTTATCAAATATAGGTTGTCAACAAAAACGGCTGTATCTAAATGCTGATCGGTCAGGTATTGTATTTGTTTGAGTACACTTTTTGTAATAAAAAAAAAGGTGTACAATTAAACAAAAATAGGCAAGTAGTGTAATTTATGATTAATAAAAAAAAAACACAACACCCATAAAAGTAAGTTAATAATGAACAGATTTTGAAAAATATGCAATTACAAAGTGTTCCTGTTGATGGACATAAAAATATAAGTTCTAGTGTTTTTATATTTATGTTCTATTTCATTTTAAACTGCATCATAGTAATTTTCTACTTTTTTTTTTATAAATTTATAGCAGCTTATAATTCAGCTAGAATCAAGATTTTTCAAAATTTTTACATATTTAAAATAACAATATTAATAACGTTAGATAGGTATGTAATTCAATATTGAAAAAAATTCGCATACTTAAAATTGTTCTAATCAAACACACCTTTTAAAAATTTATAATACTAAAAATAAGTCTGAAAATAAAGTCCAAAATCAAAACTGGAAGAGAGAAACTTGTAACAAAATGAAAACCGTACTCACTTTTCCAGCATAACATTTTTTCTATAAAACATTTTTGTTGGAAAAGTGTGTATGGTTTTCATTTTATTACAAAATACATTTGAAAATAAAGCAAATTTTGTTGTTAGAAGTAGAACACACTGTTTCATTTTCAAAATATTAATAAAAAAAATCAACTTATAAGCCCAAATCTATAAATAAAAACATTCTAATTCATCACTTGTGAATAAATGGATTAAAACAATTTCCTGTACTATTTTATTTAATCAATTAATAATAATAATAATAACAACAATATCAGTATGAAAGCATCATTTGAAATAATGTCATATTATATTAAAATTATCTTAAATGCAATATTTTATTATTGTTATGTATCTACAAAAAAAATCAACATATTGCTTTGAACCCAAGAATGCTCTTTAATTAAAAACATACCTTGCTTTTAAACTGGGATTTTCGAGGAAAAAATTGAAAAGAATTTCTAAAAATTTCTTAAGCAGTAAAAAAAGATGAATATCCTAATAATAATATAGCCATTTAAAATAATGTATAATTAACAGCAAATAAATAGAAAATACTACAAAATTTTCATTATTTACAGATTTCTGAGATTGACAATGAATATCTGAATTTAAAACTCATCCCACAATTTCAAGTTTGGAAATATGTAAAAAGTTCATCTTAAATTTGAAGCAATAAAACATTGAAGTATAATTTCTGAAAAAAAGCAAATTGTATAATTAATATAGATGAAATTGAAAATATTTGTAGACCTGATGATTTGCAAAAATGCATGTTTCATAACAATTTCACATATGGTTCGATCTAATATATAAATAAAATTTAAGAATGCATAAAAATTTTTATGGTTGTAATAAGCATATAAATCATTAGTTTTTAATTAAATTATGTACTATATTATACAAAAATATAATTTTAAACATTAACTCCACACGAATGAACAATAACAATACAAATAGAAAGCGTGACTTTATACACATTTTCTACGTTAAATAATGTAGACATATTAGAATAGATTCAAAAATGAAAATAAGATTAGAATTTCATATATGGCATCAATACTTATCAAACAATATTAAGATATTAATAACTGCAAGGTGTAAATTTTCTCATTTGAAATAACAAAAGACTGTTCAGATTTATTGATTTGTTAATCTGAAGCACTAGCACATGCCTGCTATAATTTCACCCAATATGTATGACTATGACCTGCAATGAAGTTGGCTAAAATGGAAGCAAAGGGAAAACAATGCCCTGACTCATATTGCCCAAGATAATTATAGAAATTCAGATTGGATTTGATATTTGATTCCTATGATAACTTAGTAGTATGACACTTTACTGCACAGCTAACCAACTAAGCTAACTAGATAAATGCAAACAAAACGATACACCTTTAAATCAAGCAAAAACTTTTTATTTGGTGTGTTTTTAACTAACTTAAATGATTATCTTCAGGTTTTGTACTGCAAATGGATTAAACTAGAAAGACACAAGTGCAGCATTAAAACAAAAAAATATCTGATGTTAGCCAGATGTGAAAGTTAGCAATAAATAAATAGAAATAAAAACTAACAGCTAAATACAAAAATTATTAAAATTAAACAGCAATGTTTATTTTTATTCTAACATGTCACATATATTTTAAACCACTTGCAGTGGAGTATCTGAAGAGGATTAAGATGGTCAAAAACATTTGTTCATTAAAAAGTTTTTGCTAGACTTAAAAAAATATTTTGTTTTTAATTACTCTTCAGATCTTCATTCAGAAGAATTTATATATATATATTTTTTTTATAGTGTATTTTGAAGTATTGCTTATGTTTATGCTTAAGCTTCTACTAGCATTTTAACATAAATAAAAAAATTTTCATATCTTAAGAGAGAAATTTCAGTATTTTTTTACATTCCACCCTCTATACCATCATTTCAATCTAATCCTACTACTTTTAGTGGTAGTATATATATTGTATACTGTGTTGTCTGATACAGAAATGTGTCTAAATCAAATGAATGATTGTAAAATTAATATACAATTATTTAATCTTTAATCATAAAAATTTACAAACCTTACTAAATATTTGTGATCTAAATAAATTTCAACGTTTTAAGCGAGTTCTATTTAGCAAATAATGTTTACCATACAAAACTGCATTAAAATTCCTTACTCTGCTTTAAAAATTAAAAACTTAAATCAAGATAAGTAAACTATATGAAATTTTAGAATTAAAAGTATGTACATATTTTAATAAGCATTATTAAACTAGTTTATAATGCTTGTTAAACTAGTATATTCTATAATCTACTTGTAAAAAAAATTAAATAATTAAATAAAAATTTATTGATGCAATTATTTGTCTCCATGCTTTGTCCCCTTGGAAAAATTTTCTACAGATACCCACGACTATAACTCATTTCATTCTCTATATCAGTATTATGCAAACTATAGTTTGCAACTGCCAAAGGGGTAATTGAAATAAAAGTTATCAATAGCAAGAAAAATGTTGAAAATTTGTAAAACATGATAAAAAAACAAAACAATGAGCCAACCTGCCCTCAAACTATGTTACAATTGGATAATTAGAGCTAATAAATAATAGAAAAATAATTGGAATTGTACTATATTTCTATCTAAAGAAAGTATGCAGCATACTGGTTTAAACTGATTATAACTAATAATTCTTACATTCTGTTTTTAACCACAGCTTAATTATAAGAAATAAAATCTTGTATTTCATTCAATAAAAATATAATAAAGATTTTGTACACTATAATTTTGTAAAATATCATATACTATTTATGTTAATGTAACTTGTTTTAAAACTTTTCATTATGATATATAATTAATATAGCACAATTTATATAATTAAGATAGACATTAAAATTTTATATATAAAAATGTTTTGATACATAAACTTAACTTAGAAAAATATTAATTTAAAAAAATACTCTTGTTTTAATGACAAAAATACTTTATTATAACTTTTTTAAAATATCTATTGCCAATCAATAGATTTTTAAACACAAAAGTAAAAGAAATAAAAACAGTAAAGAATTCATTCATGCAGTTCGTTAGTGAAAAATATATTAATACCATTAATTATGTTAAAAATATTCAATAAACTATTCTAAAATAATAGTTTATCTTGAAATTTATTATAATATTGAGATAAATGTTTTATAGATTATACATTGAAAAGCTTTAAAGGTTCTAAAATGTGAATAATTCTTATCTTAAAAAGGTTTAAACTCAATATAAAAGTGAAATTTATTCTTTAAAATAACTAAAAGAAGTTTAAAAAAGACATTTTGTTGTTTTGACATTACTCAATCCATCTTTAGCAATCACATTTAAAAAAAAAAAAAAAATGAACAGTGAGCAATGCCAAAGTATACATCTTTATTTTTTTCCTAACAAATTTTTTAAAGTGAAAACAAGTAAATAAAATAATAAATCAAATAAATTAAGACGTATTTAATCTGTAAAAGTATTATATTGAAAAATATATCAATAAAACATGCTTTATCAGTTTAAGGAAAAACTTTGTACTTGATCAACTTTATGACTGATCGAGTATAGAGAAAAGCAAATTGAATTATAATCATGTTTCGAAAGCTTATTTAACAAATATTTTGTTCATATTGGTAGTTAAAGATATGAATCTCAATGTTAATTAAAATTTCAACTGTTAACAAAATCTTTTTTTTTAATATCATTAACTATAACAATCACTCACTTAGCAATGCACAATAATCTTTATTGTTTAATTTACTTTCCTTTTATTTCATATTTACATTTCTAAAATTACCATCACTTCAAAACTGATTTTTTAAAAATTATATAAATTTACACTGTTTAAATATTATTTTAAAACCATTTATTCTTTGATTCTTTTATAAAATTTTACCTCTTAAACTTCATTACAAGTCATATTATAGGATTCACTCTTTAAGCTTTGCTATAAAAGTCGGTAAATAATTATTTTTATATGTTAATATTTTCTATCATTCATTCATCTTACAAAAGGCAAATTAATCTAAATTAAATTTTAAGTAATTAGTAATTAAATCCAGTTTAATGATAATTAGCCTATGTCAGCATTCCTTTTTCATATTTTTATTTAAAAAATATAAAAAATTTAATGAAATTGTACATTTTAAAGTGAAAATTACACGCTTTCATCTCTGATTACAATGCCATATTCAGCATTCTATTACAAACTCATTGTTTTTGTTATTTTACTATATTTATTACATAATATAACTGTTACTTTTTTCCCGTTTTCGCTTAAATTTGAAAAATCATTTTTAAATTACTAGTCCTAAAAATTTATAAACAAACAATTTGTTGACGCTTACAATTTGGTTATTATTTATTAAAAAAGATTTTATTTTTATCATCAAATTATTTTGTTTACCGGCAATAATATAAAAAGAACTATTCAAAAGATTTGAAAAAGTTCAAAGAACTTTGAAGTTATGATATATATCATATATCAATGATATATCATGAAAGATCTTTATAAATGTTCAGAGATAAGATATGTCTATAGAGAAAGAAAGCTCTATACTTCTTGATATACTTAAAAATATAAAATTTATATCTTAACAATAATTTTAAAAAAAACTGATTATTTTCAAGAAAAAAAAAATGTTTCAATTCTTGTATAGGAAAATATTAAAATTTTTCTAATCAAAATCTAGAACACTGCCTCTAGTAATTGAGTGTTCAGAATTACTAATCAATAATCTCTACTTATATGTTATTCTGAAAGATCAGGTTCAGCTTGCCCTTCAGGAATTATCATGGGCAATGTGGTCCAGATACATTCAACCCTTCCTCATCAACCACCCACAACATTGTTTACCTGGCTTGTCCATGATAGGCATGATAAAAACTTACTGCTAACAGACAAGGTTAAAAAAAATTCTTCTGTTTATAATTTAGAATATGCTTTAAGAATTTTGAGATTTAGACGACATCTATCAAGTTAATTCATTTCTGTATTTCCTGACAAACTCGATTGTCTCAAATACTAAAGAAACTGTTAGTCAATGCGATGCTCCTATAAAGAAGATTTTTGTTATAAATTTATATTTATATATAAAATTCATTGATAAATAATAACAAAAAATACAGCTTTACTTAATACAGAGATATTAATAAGATTTAATCTTTGAGAATTAAATTTATCCACTAATTTTGAAGTGGATCGTGAATCACATGAAAAAACACACCAAGTACTTTTCTAGCCCCATTTTTCTTTTCAACAAACATTTTCGGCTCCTTTGATAAGTCTGCCTCAAGTCGTTCCAGGACTCGAAATTTCAACATTCTAAATTGGAATGCGAACTCAAGCAATAACGTCTCTTCTAAGATTTTTAAATTTTAAAATTTGAAATCTTCAGGCCAGCTTCTCGAAGAAGCCGAAAACGTCAGTAAAAAAAAAATGAAGCTGGAAAAGTACTCAAAGGTATGTTTTCTCATTTAAATTCTCTTTCGGCTTTGATTGTATTAAGCAATATTGTAACTCTCGAATACAATTGCCTAAATTAAGTACGCTTCTAGCCCAAAGTTAAATACACGTTAAACAAATAACCTATCAAATTATGGCTACGACGAATTCGTCTCAACGTGACGAGCCCTTTTCGTCGTAGCCGTAATTCGACAGACTATTCGTTTAATTCACACCATAACTCTCATACTCAAATGATGCATTTTTATAAAAAAAAATCTCCAAAATTTACAGTTTGGTACAAAAACTCCTTCCCACTTCTTATTCTAAATTCTTAATTTTAAGATTTTCTTTTTAGAATCACAAAATATGACTCTAAAAGTGACCACACTTGTACATAAAGTATACACTTGTACTTTGTATACAATCTGTTTATAATAAACAAAAAAATCTTGACAAAATTCCTCATTAACTTACCAATTACTGAATTAAACAGTATACAATCAAGAAGAGAGTAAATAATGTATTTAAAGCGTTAAATGAAACAGCAGTATCACTGTTTTTATATTGTAGAATATTTATAAATCATTATAAATTTGCCATAAATCAAAAGGAGATTGTCAACTAAATCAGTAGCACGTATACTCACATTACAATATTTCCATTAATCTGTATAAGAAAAGTCACATGTAACGACGTTAAATAACGCACAGTTTATATGTATTACGTTCCAGAACCGGAAATCTAGTTCATTCTCCGTACGTCACCCATTAAAAGCCTTCCATCTTCCTTCTCCTTAACTGAACGCCATAAGACTTCGACCCATCAATCCGGAATCGCATCGATCACTAACGCAATTTGTAAAAATTACGCTCTCGACGTATTAAATTATTACTTCGATTGATTAAATATAAAAAAGTATGACATTGTCGAGTTAAAAATACACAAATATACTGGTCCGTGACGTCATCGGAGAAAACGATCGCGACGTTTAAACTCCATATTGGTTAAACGGCACGGTTTTCAGTCACGTGATCGGCGATGGTTGTTTTAATTGGTCGATAAGTATCGATCGCCGTTCGAACGTTCGATAACACGTTATTGAATCGGCGATGCGTGTGTGAATAAACTGGATTTTTTATTTATCTTGTTATATCGAAATAATTTTGTTTTATTTAAATAATTTGTTATATATATTATTATAAAGCTTACTAGAATCATATGTATATTTTATTTATGACGTAAATATACGTGATATGTTGTAAAAGATGAAGCGGGTCGTAGTTATAATTAATCTCTAAACGTCTTATTCGATTTAAATGGCATTAAAAAGTTATAAAAATGTATTATATCTTCATAAATTCGTTTTTTTTTTAATTTCAAAATTTTCGGTACCTCTTGTAAATTTAAAATTAGATATTTTTATTAGTTAATCATTTATATTTCAGCGACATTTATAATCTCTTTATCTATTAAACTATTTTTTAACAGGAAAAAAATGAGTTTAAGTAGTCAAATACACCGATCATTTTATTAATTTCCTGCTTTGATATGAAGATCAATTATGATAACCACATTATAGTGCAAGCGAGCTAGGTCTAGTACCAAGCAAATTGGTACGATGACCCGTATAAACTGTATTTAAATACATCTAATTCTACTTACTATCAAACAGTTCTGAAGGCCGAATAATCGAAGCGGTACAGAAATTAGTTTGTTTTTTTAAGGAATCCGGGTTCGAGTTCTGATCGGTTGAGCGATTGATTGATTAATTCGATATTAGTACAGCATTATAAGCAAGCCACGGGTATAAATAAAGCTTATTCCTTGGTAGCATAAGGATTGTGATCACTGATACAAGAAGCTTTTCTATAGAAGTTATTGTAAGAGCTGTTGACATTAATTAATTTATTATTATTCACACGTTTATAAATAATGTATACTTCCGCTCAAAATTCATTTATTTTCGCAGCTAATTTAGGGGCAATGCTCCCATTTGTTTTCGTAAATAAGCCCACGAGGAGGGACTGTATTGGGCATACTTGTAATCGATCATATAGGCTACAATGACCATTTGCATACCATAATTGGTATGGATATAGCCACACAGATGACAAATTTATAATTCTTACAGGTCTTGTTAGTATAAAAACACCTCTTAGTACCCTTATGCAGCACGTATATCCTAGTTTATTTTATGTAGTAAAATTTTATCCTCGATTATAGCGATCGATTCTCAACGAAGTCGATCAGCATGGGTAAGAAATGGGAAACGATATTGTCCAGTATAAAATGAAGTCTTAAGGGCATCGTTCTGAAGGGTCCGGATTCGAGTACAGGTTGTATTCTTAGAAATTTTAATGAAATTTTGACAGAAATATACGTGATGAGCAGTGAAAAGAGGCCTCCAAACGCTCTTTGAATGCACTAACATGCTCTCTTAGTGCCGTTTTAGGGCCCTTATTAATTTATGCGTATATTCTAGTTAATTTACTGTGTTAAATCCTATAGAGAAAATCATTAGAAGGTTTACAGAATGGACAGATAAAAATATTTGGCCATGTGGCTACGTTCTAAAAAAAATATCCTTGCGATAATAACCAGTATTTTTACCTTGAAACAACGCTCTTATATTGATATTAATCATCATAAAGCCTTTATAATTGCTGTAAAATATGCAATATCCTCTAATAATTTCCTACAACATAATGGAGTACATTATAGAGTTTACATACAGTCCTACATGATGCAATTTGTTTATAAAATTTAACTAAATTAAAAAATAATTCAGGAATTTAAATAAAATTGCAAATTTAATTAAAGATTTTACAATAAAAATTTAAAAAATTGTATTTTATATAAATGAAACCTGTTAAATTCATAAAAACAATTAAGAATTCCAACCTGTAGTTCGCGAGCGATTTTCTGTATTAAAGAAAGTAGATTAAGTCAAGAAGTTGGGCGATATGTTAGTAAATGTCGTATAAACACTTCTTCTTTAAGGAAACTCATTTTTAAAATTTTATAACGTAAATATGAACGTAAATAACGATTTTCTTGAAGGTTATAAGCAAAAATTAATGTTTTAAACGGGTTTATATCTCTTATTACATTTCAAGGTTTAACTAGTTATCATTCGAGTATAAAAGTACAAGTTGTAAGAAAAACAATATTAAATTTAAGCTCAACGAACCCTTTTCTTCAGGAAATTTAACATTAAAACGGTTTTTTTCAACCTTTTACAACGTTAAAATCATCATACACGACCGCTTCTACACGTTTATTTTTCACAAGGAAGCAATTAAAAGTCGCTTCTCTAACCTTTCATAACTTAAATTATAACGAAAACAACAATAAAAAACCCTTTTAATTAAGAATTTTGACCAAAATAGATTCAGTTTAATCGATTTTCTATTCAGAATAGTAATTATTAATTCGTTACGAACGTTTCTTCCATAGATCTACTGCATAAGATCAGAACGATTACACGTGTTCTAGCATATAAAAAATAGGAAATTAAGTATACCTTGACCGATATATTGCTAAATTACTATTTCTTAAAGAGTATTGAGTAAGATTTTGCTTATAATTTTTGCTTAATTTGTAAGAAATTTCCATTTTGTAACGTCCATTTAGATTGTTTTATCGAAGAATAACGAGTTTACTAACCTATCATTGAAGATAAATGGATAAATAGGAAACTTCTCACTTGTAAGTGAATCCTTTTCACACTTATATCCTCTCTTAAGCCCACAGGATATCCATTTTAATCACAACATCCTATTTTTAGTATCTTAACCCAGATGAGAGAGTTTAATGCATTACTAAAGTATACAGCCTTAAACTTACGTTTGTAAAGAAAATAAAAGTAAATTTTTTTAAAAATAAAATTATATAGAAAGCGTTTCTAGAATGTTTTTAAAGTCGTGAGAGGAGTTTGATGTAATTAGAGTAACAAATAAATTTAAAAAGGAGGGAGGAACGTTTATGCTCTATAATGATGCTTTATATCCTCAGTAGAACGAAGGGAATTCTTGTAAAACGTGTGCTTTTGTGATTTATTATTATAACATGGAACTACCAGAATGGAATTTGTATATCAGGAGTTTTATTACTTCTGAGATATATAATGGTTAAATTAATAATAAATTTTCTTAAACATCTTTAACTACGTAAATACAACATCTGTTCGGTCGAATTAATTTCTTAGTGAGTTTTCTAATTAGTCGACCGCATCACTGACATTGTTTTACTTTTATAACTTTCAAGTCGAGTATGTAAAATGAGAATTTTGAATATCTCAATTATAACATGAATAGATTGCCGTACAATTGTTAAGGTATGAAAGGTGTTTCTACTTAAAATATATCATGTAGTACGTTCCGTCCATTTAGTACACGAAACGTTTTGTTTGTTAATAAAGCTACGTAACTTCTAATTTTGTCGTTTAAAATAATTAAAAACAGATACAAGATCTGTAGATATTTTGACACTTCTGGTAAAAACATGAGAATTTCCGTAATTTTGATCACCTGACAGGAAATTATGTCACAGCCGGTTACTCTAGAGGTCGTGACATGACCACCTTGGGATTGTAATTTTTGACGTCAAAAGCGAAAGGAACGTCGGGAAGTTTAGTCAGATGTAGTTGCAACTTTGAAAGAAATTATATCATTTTGAGGAAAAAGGTTTCGATAAAAAGACGAGAATTAAAATTGAAAGTTATTAATTCAAACTAAAAACACTATATATAGGACTAATTTTTTTCTCTTTTATTCTGTGCAACTTACCTATAGTTATTTCACTTTCGTTTATATTTATGACTAATAATATTAACAATGTAAAACAATTTTTTAAAAATATTCAGANTTGCAGTGGAGTATCTGAAGAGGATTAAGATGGTCAAAAACATTTGTTCATTAAAAAGTTTTTGCTAGACTTAAAAAAATATTTTGTTTTTAATTACTCTTCAGATCTTCATTCAGAAGAATTTATATATATATATTTTTTTTATAGTGTATTTTGAAGTATTGCTTATGTTTATGCTTAAGCTTCTACTAGCATTTTAACATAAATAAAAAAATTTTCATATCTTAAGAGAGAAATTTCAGTATTTTTTTACATTCCACCCTCTATACCATCATTTCAATCTAATCCTACTACTTTTAGTGGTAGTATATATATTGTATACTGTGTTGTCTGATACAGAAATGTGTCTAAATCAAATGAATGATTGTAAAATTAATATACAATTATTTAATCTTTAATCATAAAAATTTACAAACCTTACTAAATATTTGTGATCTAAATAAATTTCAACGTTTTAAGCGAGTTCTATTTAGCAAATAATGTTTACCATACAAAACTGCATTAAAATTCCTTACTCTGCTTTAAAAATTAAAAACTTAAATCAAGATAAGTAAACTATATGAAATTTTAGAATTAAAAGTATGTACATATTTTAATAAGCATTATTAAACTAGTTTATAATGCTTGTTAAACTAGTATATTCTATAATCTACTTGTAAAAAAAATTAAATAATTAAATAAAAATTTATTGATGCAATTATTTGTCTCCATGCTTTGTCCCCTTGGAAAAATTTTCTACAGATACCCACGACTATAACTCATTTCATTCTCTATATCAGTATTATGCAAACTATAGTTTGCAACTGCCAAAGGGGTAATTGAAATAAAAGTTATCAATAGCAAGAAAAATGTTGAAAATTTGTAAAACATGATAAAAAAACAAAACAATGAGCCAACCTGCCCTCAAACTATGTTACAATTGGATAATTAGAGCTAATAAATAATAGAAAAATAATTGGAATTGTACTATATTTCTATCTAAAGAAAGTATGCAGCATACTGGTTTAAACTGATTATAACTAATAATTCTTACATTCTGTTTTTAACCACAGCTTAATTATAAGAAATAAAATCTTGTATTTCATTCAATAAAAATATAATAAAGATTTTGTACACTATAATTTTGTAAAATATCATATACTATTTATGTTAATGTAACTTGTTTTAAAACTTTTCATTATGATATATAATTAATATAGCACAATTTATATAATTAAGATAGACATTAAAATTTTATATATAAAAATGTTTTGATACATAAACTTAACTTAGAAAAATATTAATTTAAAAAAATACTCTTGTTTTAATGACAAAAATACTTTATTATAACTTTTTTAAAATATCTATTGCCAATCAATAGATTTTTAAACACAAAAGTAAAAGAAATAAAAACAGTAAAGAATTCATTCATGCAGTTCGTTAGTGAAAAATATATTAATACCATTAATTATGTTAAAAATATTCAATAAACTATTCTAAAATAATAGTTTATCTTGAAATTTATTATAATATTGAGATAAATGTTTTATAGATTATACATTGAAAAGCTTTAAAGGTTCTAAAATGTGAATAATTCTTATCTTAAAAAGGTTTAAACTCAATATAAAAGTGAAATTTATTCTTTAAAATAACTAAAAGAAGTTTAAAAAAGACATTTTGTTGTTTTGACATTACTCAATCCATCTTTAGCAATCACATTTAAAAAAAAAAAAAAAATGAACAGTGAGCAATGCCAAAGTATACATCTTTATTTTTTTCCTAACAAATTTTTTAAAGTGAAAACAAGTAAATAAAATAATAAATCAAATAAATTAAGACGTATTTAATCTGTAAAAGTATTATATTGAAAAATATATCAATAAAACATGCTTTATCAGTTTAAGGAAAAACTTTGTACTTGATCAACTTTATGACTGATCGAGTATAGAGAAAAGCAAATTGAATTATAATCATGTTTCGAAAGCTTATTTAACAAATATTTTGTTCATATTGGTAGTTAAAGATATGAATCTCAATGTTAATTAAAATTTCAACTGTTAACAAAATCTTTTTTTTTAATATCATTAACTATAACAATCACTCACTTAGCAATGCACAATAATCTTTATTGTTTAATTTACTTTCCTTTTATTTCATATTTACATTTCTAAAATTACCATCACTTCAAAACTGATTTTTTAAAAATTATATAAATTTACACTGTTTAAATATTATTTTAAAACCATTTATTCTTTGATTCTTTTATAAAATTTTACCTCTTAAACTTCATTACAAGTCATATTATAGGATTCACTCTTTAAGCTTTGCTATAAAAGTCGGTAAATAATTATTTTTATATGTTAATATTTTCTATCATTCATTCATCTTACAAAAGGCAAATTAATCTAAATTAAATTTTAAGTAATTAGTAATTAAATCCAGTTTAATGATAATTAGCCTATGTCAGCATTCCTTTTTCATATTTTTATTTAAAAAATATAAAAAATTTAATGAAATTGTACATTTTAAAGTGAAAATTACACGCTTTCATCTCTGATTACAATGCCATATTCAGCATTCTATTACAAACTCATTGTTTTTGTTATTTTACTATATTTATTACATAATATAACTGTTACTTTTTTCCCGTTTTCGCTTAAATTTGAAAAATCATTTTTAAATTACTAGTCCTAAAAATTTATAAACAAACAATTTGTTGACGCTTACAATTTGGTTATTATTTATTAAAAAAGATTTTATTTTTATCATCAAATTATTTTGTTTACCGGCAATAATATAAAAAGAACTATTCAAAAGATTTGAAAAAGTTCAAAGAACTTTGAAGTTATGATATATATCATATATCAATGATATATCATGAAAGATCTTTATAAATGTTCAGAGATAAGATATGTCTATAGAGAAAGAAAGCTCTATACTTCTTGATATACTTAAAAATATAAAATTTATATCTTAACAATAATTTTAAAAAAAACTGATTATTTTCAAGAAAAAAAAAATGTTTCAATTCTTGTATAGGAAAATATTAAAATTTTTCTAATCAAAATCTAGAACACTGCCTCTAGTAATTGAGTGCTCAGAATTACTAATCAATAATCTCTACTTATATGTTATTCTGAAAGATCAGGTTCAGCTTGCCCTTCAGGAATTATCATGGGCAATGTGGTCCAGATACGTTCAACCCTTCCTCATCAACCACCCACAACATTGTTTACCTGGCTTGCCATGATAGGCATGATAAAAACTTACTGCTAACAGACAAGGTTAAAAAAAATTCTTCTGTTTATAATTTAGAATATGCTTTAAGAATTTTGAGATTTAGACGACATCTATCAAGTTAATTCATTTCTGTATTTCCTGACAAACTCGATTGTCTCAAATACTAAAGAAACTGTTAGTCAATGCGATGCTCCTATAAAGTAGATTTTTGTTATAAATTTATATTTATATATAAAATTCATTGATAAATAATAACAAAAAATACAGCTTTACTTAATACAGAGATATTAATAAGATTTAATCTTTGAGAATTAAATTTATCCACTAATTTTGAAGTGGATCGTGAATCACATGAAAAAACACACCAAGTACTTTTCTAGCCCCATTTTTCTTTTCAACAAACATTTTCGGCTCCTTTGATAAGTCTGCCTCAAGTCGTTCCAGGACTCGAAATTTCAACATTCTAAATTGGAATGAGAACTCAAGCAATAACGTCTCTTCTAATTTTAAATTTTAAAATTTGAAATCTTCAGGCTAGCTTCTCGAAGAAGCCGAAAACGTCAGTAAAAAAAAAATGAAGCTGGAAAAGTACTCAAAGGTATGTTTTCTCATTTAAATTCTCTTTCGGCTTTGATTGTATTAAGCAATATTGTAACTCTCGAATACAATTGCCTAAATTAAGTACGCTTCTAGCCCAAAGTTAAATACACGTTAAACGAATAACCTATCAAATTATGGCTACGACGAATTCGTCTCAACGTGACAAGCCCTTTTCGTCGTAGCCGTAATTCGACAGACTATTCGTTTAATTCACACCATAACTCTCATACTCAAATGATGCATTTTTATAAAAAAAAATCTCCAAAATTTACAGTTTGGTACAAAAACTCCTTCCCACTTCTTATTCTAAATTCTTAATTTTAAGATTTTCTTTTTAGAATCACAAAATATGACTCTAAAAGTGACCACACTTGTACATAAAGTATACACTTGTACTTTGTATACAATCTGTTTATAATAAACAAAAAAATCTTGACAAAATTCCTCATTAACTTACCAATTACTGAATTAAACAGTATACAATCAAGAAGAGAGTAAATAATGTATTTAAAGCGTTAAATGAAACAGCAGTATCACTGTTTTTATATTGTAGAATATTTATAAATCATTATAAATTTGCCATAAATCAAAAGGAGATTGTCAACTAAATCAGTAGCACGTATACTCACATTACAATATTTCCATTAATCTGTATAAGAAAAGTCACATGTAACGACGTTAAATAACGCACAGTTTATATGTATTACGTTCCAGAACCGGAAATCTAGTTCATTCTCCGTACGTCACCCATTAAAAGCCTTCCATCTTCCTTCTCCTTAACTGAACGCCATAAGACTTCGACCCATCAATCCGGAATCGCATCGATCACTAACGCAATTTGTAAAAATTACGCTCTCGACGTATTAAATTATTACTTCGATTGATTAAATATAAAAAAGTATGACATTGTCGAGTTAAAAATACACAAATATACTGGTCCGTGACGTCATCGGAGAAAACGATCGCGACGTTTAAACTCCATATTGGTTAAACGGCACGGTTTTCAGTCACGTGATCGGCGATGGTTGTTTTAATTGGTCGATAAGTATCGATCGCCGTTCGAACGTTCGATAACACGTTATTGAATCGGCGATGCGTGTGTGAATAAACTGGATTTTTTATTTATCTTGTTATATCGAAATAATTTTGTTTTATTTAAATAATTTGTTATATATATTATTATAAAGCTTACTAGAATCATATGTATATTTTATTTATGACGTAAATATACGTGATATGTTGTAAAAGATGAAGCGGGTCGTAGTTATAATTAATCTCTAAACGTCTTATTCGATTTAAATGGCATTAAAAAGTTATAAAAATGTATTATATCTTCATAAATTCGTTTTTTTTTTAATTTCAAAATTTTCGGTACCTCTTGTAAATTTAAAATTAGATATTTTTATTAGTTAATCATTTATATTTCAGCGACATTTATAATCTCTTTATCTATTAAACTATTTTTTAACAGGAAAAAAATGAGTTTAAGTAGTCAAATACACCGATCATTTTATTAATTTCCTGCTTTGATATGAAGATCAATTATGATAACCACATTATAGTGCAAGCGAGCTAGGTCTAGTACCAAGCAAATTGGTACGATGACCCGTATAAACTGTATTTAAATACATCTAATTCTACTTACTATCAAACAGTTCTGAAGGCCGAATAATCGAAGCGGTACAGAAATTAGTTTGTTTTTTTAAGGAATCCGGGTTCGAGTTCTGATCGGTTGAGCGATTGATTGATTAATTCGATATTAGTACAGCATTATAAGCAAGCCACGGGTATAAATAAAGCTTATTCCTTGGTAGCATAAGGATTGTGATCACTGATACAAGAAGCTTTTCTATAGAAGTTATTGTAAGAGCTGTTGACATTAATTAATTTATTATTATTCACACGTTTATAAATAATGTATACTTCCGCTCAAAATTCATTTATTTTCGCAGCTAATTTAGGGGCAATGCTCCCATTTGTTTTCGTAAATAAGCCCACGAGGAGGGACTGTATTGGGCATACTTGTAATCGATCATATAGGCTACAATGACCATTTGCATACCATAATTGGTATGGATATAGCCACACAGATGACAAATTTATAATTCTTACAGGTCTTGTTAGTATAAAAACACCTCTTAGTACCCTTATGCAGCACGTATATCCTAGTTTATTTTATGTAGTAAAATTTTATCCTCGATTATAGCGATCGATTCTCAACGAAGTCGATCAGCATGGGTAAGAAATGGGAAACGATATTGTCCAGTATAAAATGAAGTCTTAAGGGCATCGTTCTGAAGGGTCCGGATTCGAGTACAGGTTTTATTCTTAGAAATTTTAATGAAATTTTGACAGAAATATACGTGATGAGCAGTGAAAAGAGGCCTCCAAACGCTCTTTGAATGCACTAACATGCTCTCTTAGTGCCGTTTTAGAGCCCTTATTAATTTATGCGTATATTCTAGTTAATTTACTGTGTTAAATCCTATAGAGAAAATCATTAGAAGGTTTACAGAATGGACAGATAAAAATATTTGGCCATGTGGCTACGTTCTAAAAAAAATATCCTTGCGATAATAACCAGTATTTTTACCTTGAAACAACGCTCTTATATTGATATTAATCATCATAAAGCCTTTATAATTGCTGTAAAATATGCAATATCCTCTAATAATTTCCTACAACATAATGGAGTACATTATAGAGTTTACATACAGTCCTACATGATGCAATTTGTTTATAAAATTTAACTAAATTAAAAAATAATTCAGGAATTTAAATAAAATTGCAAATTTAATTAAAGATTTTACAATAAAAATTTAAAAAATTGTATTTTATATAAATGAAACCTGTTAAATTCATAAAAACAATTAAGAATTCCAACCTGTAGTTCGCGAGCGATTTTCTGTATTAAAGAAAGTAGATTAAGTCAAGAAGTTGGGCGATATGTTAGTAAATGTCGTATAAACACTTCTTCTTTAAGGAAACTCATTTTTAAAATTTTATAACGTAAATATGAACGTAAATAACGATTTTCTTGAAGGTTATAAGCAAAAATTAATGTTTTAAACGGGTTTATATCTCTTATTACATTTCAAGGTTTAACTAGTTATCATTCGAGTATAAAAGTACAAGTTGTAAGAAAAACAATATTAAATTTAAGCTCAACGAACCCTTTTCTTCAGGAAATTTAACATTAAAACGGTTTTTTTCAACCTTTTACAACGTTAAAATCATCATACACGACCGCTTCTACACGTTTATTTTTCACAAGGAAGCAATTAAAAGTCGCTTCTCTAACCTTTCATAACTTAAATTATAACGAAAACAACAATAAAAAACCCTTTTAATTAAGAATTTTGACCAAAATAGATTCAGTTTAATCGATTTTCTATTCAGAATAGTAATTATTAATTCGTTACGAACGTTTCTTCCATAGATCTACTGCATAAGATCAGAACGATTACACGTGTTCTAGCATATAAAAAATAGGAAATTAAGTATACCTTGACCGATATATTGCTAAATTACTATTTCTTAAAGAGTATTGAGTAAGATTTTGCTTATAATTTTTGCTTAATTTGTAAGAAATTTCCATTTTGTAACGTCCATTTAGATTGTTTTATCGAAGAATAACGAGTTTACTAACCTATCATTGAAGATAAATGGATAAATAGGAAACTTCTCACTTGTAAGTGAATCCTTTTCACACTTATATCCTCTCTTAAGCCCACAGGATATCCATTTTAATCACAACATCCTATTTTTAGTATCTTAACCCAGATGAGAGAGTTTAATGCATTACTAAAGTATACAGCCTTAAACTTACGTTTGTAAAGAAAATAAAAGTAAATTTTTTTAAAAATAAAATTTATGAATAACTCTAATAACTTACCTTATAAAAATTAAATTGGTTTCCTTAATCATAGGTTTATAAATCCTTCGTTTTTTAGCCTTTTTATGAGTCAAGTACTAAAATAGGCTGTATGAGTACGCACTATACCTTTTTTTTTAGAAAAGAAAATGAAAGTAATTTTCTAGGAAAATTATTTATAAACAACTCTGCCAACTTTTCCTATAAAAATCCTATTGATATCCTTAACCACATTTTTACAAATTCTTGATTTCTGAGCCTTCTCGTGAGTTCTAGAATGGGCAGTATACATAGATAAAGTTTAATTTCTCTTAAAGGAATAAACTTATTTATATATAATTTTCCTTAAGCATTAAATCCATTAAGTTTCCTTTATAAAAATCCTATCGATATCCTTAACCACAACTCTACAAATCCTTAATTTCTCAGCCTTTCCACGAGTAGAAGAGTTACATCAACTTACAAGGATTAGACGAGTAAAGTCGTTATATTAAAGTAAAAATTCCAAAATTTTTAAGGTTTTTATAGAGTTAAACAAGTAAAAATCAGGTTAATTTAAGTTTTTAAGTGTCAGGTGGTAAGGACGAAAAGGACCTTTAGCAATTTGTGGTACGGATATCCCTTTAGAGTGAGGTCATTGTCGGTGGTTGTCCTAAATGTAACGTTTCACTTTTTCTGTGATGAAAACTGGTTTCCAGATTGTTTGTTTATGTAAAATTACTTGAATTATTCATTCGTTAACTTGTATTTTCTCTAACATTCTTCTTAACAGGATATACTACAATTTGTAATCCTTTCCTGCTTTCGATTTTATAAGTATCCTGCAGAGTCACCAACCGGTTTTTCTCTCCACCTATTAAATTTTATCTATTTTATCTGTTATTAAACTTATTTTACATATTTTAAGCTTTAATTTCTGTTTACTATTCATTAATTCCTATATCCTTGAAGCCATTCCATGGATAGGGATGGAATGTTTCCAGCAGAGTCTAGCCTCAGCTACATACATCTAGCTCATTAAATATGTAAAATATATAAAGATTTAACTTTAAAATACATTAAATATTCAATATTACTCGTAAAATTTCGCAAAAAAGAAAAAAAAAATTAAAAAAATGATGGAAAATTATGAAAATAATCTATTCAAAACATCTTTTTTGTTTGAATAGTCTACAATTTTACGTCACTTTGACGTCATTTTTGAGTTTTATTATTGTAAAATTATAAAAATGACGTCACACTGACGTAGACGTGTATAGTTTTCTGACAAAACGATTATATTTGTGTGTTTTATAATATTTTATTTGCATAAAATTCGTTCTAAAATATTTAATTTTTATTCTAATTTTTGATATTTAACAAATAATTTCTTTATTAAATATATTTAACTAATTTTTTTTCTTGTAAATAGAGAGAAATTAATGAATAAGTGTCATTGAACTTACGTCAACTTGCTGTCTTATACGTGTGACGTTGCAAAGTTTAACACTAAAACACCAGCTAATACATTAATTATAAGTATTTTCATGTTAATTTATTAATTAATATTAAGAATTTAACTTAATTTAAATTAAAAAAAAACCCTAAATAACTCTTATAAAAGTCATTTTTGAGCATTTTTCAGTGGTTTCTGATGGAAATTCGGGTGTTTTCTCTTTAATAAAACGCACAAAATATGAAACTTTTAACCAAAAAAAAAAATATATATAATAATAATAATAATTTATTTTAAAAAATAAAGGTACGTAAACAAATTACGTCACAAACTAAACCAGGTGACGTAGTTTCATCACATGATTCCTACACACGTGACGTATTTCCGTCTCTCAACTTGAAGTGTCATCTATCGAGAAAGAAGAAAAGCATTTTTTCCATATTTAAATAAGAAAAAAAATAATTAATATTTTAAATTAAATTAAGGGATTTTAATAATTAATATAAAATTATTATTATTTTTTTGTATTTTTTTTATACAGAGAATCTCATTTCGGAAGAAAGTTTAAACTTAAGAATAATTGAAAATATTAGGAAAATATTGTAAAATAATTGAATAAAAACAATAATTAAGGTAAAAAGTACAATATTTCGTGTGAAATATTTTTAAAAAAATGTAATATTTTTAATGCTCAAAGATCGATCTTCACAAGTCGAGAAGCTTAACTTAACAAGCTCAAATATTAATATTTTTCTTAAATATTTAAAAAGAATGTTAAGTTATTAAGTAACTATGAGTTGCTTTCTATTCTATTTTATCAATTTGAAGAGATAAAAATCAAAAATTTAATAAAATATAAGCTACAACATCAATTTACGTATCAGATAAGAATAGGAAGAAGCTCCGGAGTAAAATCTATTTTATTCATTTTATAAAATTGTTTAAACATATTTTTTTACTTTTTATATAATTTTAATGTATTTTAAATGTTTAAAAATATTTTAAAAAATTATTAAAGTTATTAAAATTTAATTTAAATGGTTAAAAAAACACGAAAAAATCAGCTGTTGTATTGCGGTGAAGATCGATTTACAGGGGTTACGTTTTAGAGAATTCTTCTTTTTTTGTTAATGTATTCTTATAATAATTACTTATTTGTTTTTTATACGTTGAAATTTATATAAAGAGATGTTTTTAGCATCTTAAAATATTATTCCACCGACAATATAAGAGAGAAAAATCGATAAACATCCTCCATGTGAAGTGGTTAAAATGGCANACACAGCTTTTAAATTTAATAATTTAGAATATTAATTTAACTATTTAAACTAATTTTTTCCACTCTCACATTTTGTTACATCATAATAAAGCTCTCAATTTATCCTTATCTTCTTCAGCATCTCTTATCTTCGGTTCATCTTCTAAGGAGGAAAAAGTATCAGAATTTAAGTTTTTCAAACTTCAATAACGTAATTTTCATAAATTTAATTATATTTAAATGCCAATCTCTTGTCTTATTGATTAGAGGAACAAATGTAATTTAATTTATAGAATTTTCCTTATTACTATAGCGTTATCGTGTGAGATGAATTATACAATTAAATGATGAAGAATTGCATAATATTTTTAAATTTTCACTACATTTCAGTGGGGAGATTTTTATGAAAATATTATCGTAAGTAGCATTAAATTTTGATCTTTTTCCTATCTTCTTAAGCTTTTTAATGCTATATCTAGATGCTTAAAGTGCAGATTTCTTCATCATTTATTGTTGTATCATCATCCTGTCAATTATCCCAAAGTTTAAACATGGAAAGAGTGGCATAAACTTGATAAATTCGTGTGTTTTTTTTAATATTTTATACATAAAACCGTTTTAAATTGCATCCTAACGATATTAAGCACAAAACTAGTTGAATATTCTTCAAAAATAATACATAAATGATACAATTTCTTGATTAATTTCCCGTATTTTATGTAATTTATCTTCGTCATAACGTGCGGTTGATGTAAATACAGAGCTCTTCTTTGTTACTCTAGCATCACAACACAACCAATCATCATTACATTTTACCATTTTCGCTTCTCCTAATACCTTAAATAATTTATTTTCTACGTAATTATTATCTACTTTCTTAATGTTTAATAATTAATCATGTATAAGTATCACAGATAAGAAGTTTTTCCCGTTGTGGCAAGCATCACTAATGTTTAAAAATACAAACTTTGTTTCCTTTTTTTTTAAGTGTAGATAATGAGAAAAACTTATCAAAAAAACGATAAATTTCAACATAAATATCCCAAAAATGATTCTATATTCGATAAATAATTTAGAAAACGAAAGGAAAGATGAAGAGGAGAGGGGGAGGAGGAGGAGGAGGAGTAGGAGAAGGATGAGAGAGAAGTGATGCGAAATGGTAAAAATGTAGTTTATATTCGTAACACCAGATGGAGACTCGTAACTAGGACCGGAAATTTATTAATCTAGGTATTTATCTAAATGACTGTTACATGTACGAATGTTAACGATTCGGGATATCCTGAAGCAGACTAACGATGTAAAGAACCATTCATTCATCACTCACGTCTCCGCCTTTCCAATGCATAACATACTAAACCTGGCTCCATTCTAAATATCCTTTCGACTTTAAACCCTTAATAAACTAATTTAAATCCTATTCTATGTTTAATTATAGTAAATTAAGGTTAAAAATTTATTTTAAAATGTATTTTTCACCATTTTTTTAAACCTTTTCCGATGCACAATACGTTAAAGATGTATATCTTCTGCATCTTCTTTCAGCATTAAATCTTTAACGTATCCTTTATAAACTAGTTTACATCTTATTCTATGTAAAATTATAGTAAATAAGGATAAAAAGTATTAAAATTTAATTTCTTTTTTCTTATTTTTTTAGCCATTTATTTATCATTCGAGTCTCCCGTTCTCCAATACGTAACAATAAATCTGGCTCCATTCTGCACACCATTTCAACTTTAAACCCTTAATAAACCTTTTAAGAACTAATATAAACCGTGTTCTTTATAAAATTATAGTAAATAGGGATGAAAATCTTTTTAAAAATTAAATTTTTCGTTATTTTTAATCATTAATTTATCATTAAATCTACTCGACTTCTGCTCACACTTTCAACTTTAATCCCTTAAAAAATCATTCAGGGACTAAGTTAAATGTAAAATTCTAGTAAATAAAGATGAAAATAACTTTAAAAAATAGAAATTTTTTTCCTTATTATTATTTTTTTCCCTATATTATAATAGGCATCGTCCATCACTTATAGTTGGAAGCTTGTGAGCAATTGTCATGTTTCATTTCCTGCTATCGCCTGATAGCAATTGCCCAAAGGAGAAAATCAATATCATTTGTTACAATTTACAAGATAGGTGAATGCTGTATGAACTTTATTATTTGAATTGGCAATTTAAGCAATATTAAATCTCTCTATTTCGTCCTAACAAGCTTCTCCAGATGGAATTAGTCGAGTCTTAATGAGAATTACACGTGTCGACTTATTATTAATATTCGTGTATATCATGTATATCTTTATATAGAGAGATATATCACGTGATACTAACGAATGGTTCTCGAGTTATCCAAATTTTTTTCCACCCTTTTCCTTATTTCTTTAATGGAGCATAGTCGCTTAATGCTCTTGATGCGTGATGATTATGAATTAATCATAGGGTTTTTTTTAACCTTAAAAATATAATTTTTTAAGTGAAAAATTTAAAAATATCAAGAAATTTATGTAATTTTTTTATTTAATAAATTATATTTTTATATATTTATAGATTTTAACAGTTTTTCTCTGTTTAAACCCATAAATATTGAAAATATATGAATAAATATCTTTAAGTATTTCAATGCAAATACAAATGCATTNTAATACATTTTTTTAGTTAAAACTTGATTAAAATGTACTTAAAACACCGCTGCTCCACGTTATCCCCGAGTTACGGTTCTTCATCCGGATCGATTGTAAACTTTACGACACTTCTACACTTTTTAAAGAAGAAAATATATCTTAATAATTTTCAAATTCGATAGAAAAATATGTAAAATATGCTAAAATCCACTTAAAAGATCAGATACGAAGTGAGATGAGGAACAAATCCATTAGATTAATGGATTTACTCCTCATATAAAGGATTTTTAAATAAAGGATTTACCTATTCATTACTCATATTTATCTTTATTTAAGATTAATTTAATAATATTTTAAGCAATTCCTTTTAATTATTAAATTAATTTCTATATAAAACAGTTTAGTAAGTATAAGGATAGAAGATTTGAATCGAGGGATTACTTGAAACTGTTACTTTTCTTAATAATAACTTGATATTTTAATGAATAGATACTTTTATAACGATTATATTAAGTTTCAATGTGATTATTATTAAGAATTATAACTTAAAATTACATATTTGAGGGTTAAAATCTATTTAAAAATCACCCATTTCGAATTACCCCTGATTAGAGTTTTCCTCATCCGGATCAATTTTCCAACATTTCTAAAACTTCTCAAGCACTTCTCAATACTTTTACAAGGAAATATGTCTTAATATTTTTCTAATTTGATAGAAAAGTGTTTAAAATATACTTAAAATATCCTACAGAAAAGAGGAGGAGGAGGAGCAAATCCATCACCTTCATTATCTGTGTTTATCTTTATGTAGAGTCCATACAAAGGATTGATTTAATAGGATTTTTAGGAATTTCTCTTAATCATTAACTTCCTTTCCATTTAAAACAGTTTATTATCGATGTTTATTAAGTGGAACGATTAGTATAAGGGTGGAAGATTTGAATCGAGACACCATTATAAAATAAAAGCATTGTGTCTCTAGGGGGATAAGACGGAATTCTGATGTCGTAATTAAAGATAAACGACGATGCAAAAGGTTAATTTGTGTGCATGCCTACAAGCTGATAGTTAAAAAAATTCGCTTTTGCAACAGCAACAATGATCTTTGAATTATTCATGCTGGCAGTTAATGTAAAATTAACCTTGTTGAAATTCAACATGCAGGTGACGTACACGTTTTAGTTCTAGTTCCGTTCAAGTGAGTTGGTCTAATGATTAAATTTTGTTATAAATAATAAGAGAAATACGTAAAATAAACGTCACATATTGTTTTATAACTTCTCTTTAAGGTGATAAACGTCTCCACTCTTCCTCATCTTCGTCCCTCGCATCCTCCTTAAGCAGCACGTATTTATGAGGAGAAATTATTTAAATTCTTAATATTTTGAGTGTTTAATTCTTTTTTCTTATTTTTTTAGCCATTTATTTATCATTCGAGTCTCCCGTTCTCCAATACGTAACAATAAATCTGGCTCCATTCTGCACACCATTTCAACTTTAAACCCTTAATAAACCTTTTAAGAACTAATATAAACCGTGTTCTTTATAAAATTATAGTAAATAGGGATGAAAATCTTTTTAAAAATTAAATTTTTCGTTATTTTTAATCATTAATTTATCATTAAATCTACTCGACTTCTGCTCACACTTTCAACTTTAATCCCTTAAAAAATCATTCAGGGACTAAGTTAAATGTAAAATTCTAGTAAATAAAGATGAAAATAACTTTAAAAAATAGAAATTTTTTTCCTTATTATTATTTTTTTCCCTATATTATAATAGGCATCGTCCATCACTTATAGTTGGAAGCTTGTGAGCAATTGTCATGTTTCATTTCCTGCTATCGCCTGATAGCAATTGCCCAAAGGAGAAAATCAATATCATTTGTTACAATTTACAAGATAGGTGAATGCTGTATGAACTTTATTATTTGAATTGGCAATTTAAGCAATATTAAATCTCTCTATTTCGTCCTAACAAGCTTCTCCAGATGGAATTAGTCGAGTCTTAATGAGAATTACACGTGTCGACTTATTATTAATATTCGTGTATATCATGTATATCTTTATATAGAGAGATATATCACGTGATACTAACGAATGGTTCTCGAGTTATCCAAATTTTTTTCCACCCTTTTCCTTATTTCTTTAATGGAGCATAGTCGCTTAATGCTCTTGATGCGTGATGATTATGAATTAATCATAGGGTTTTTTTTAACCTTAAAAATATAATTTTTTAAGTGAAAAATTTAAAAATATCAAGAAATTTATGTAATTTTTTTATTTAATAAATTATATTTTTATATATTTATAGATTTTAACAGTTTTTCTCTGTTTAAACCCATAAATATTGAAAATATATGAATAAATATCTTTAAGTATTTCAATGCAAATACAAATGCATTAAAATTTAAGTAGATTTGCTATTATTGAATATTTGAGTAAATATTTATAATGTTTCAAAATAAACAAACATTGCGAAAATGTTAATATGAAAAATTTTATATTAATTTAATAATAAATTGGTTTTCTTTTAATGTTATGTCATGCACATGCCACTGAAATGTCGAATTTTAGTAATTATACTTATTAATAAGTAATGATTATTTACTATTTAAATTTTAGGAAGTTTTATAACTAAAACAATTTGAAATGCAAATAAATTAACTTTAATGCTTTGTTTTTGATTAATTACAGAAAAATATCACATACAGTCGACCCCCTATAACACTGTTGATTATTCCGTTTTATATGAATTCCATGTTGTACGAGTCACTTAGATTTTACATATATGTGTGTCGGGCTGTGAACGGCTCACGTATTTGTAAAATCTAAGTGACTCGTACAACATGAAATTCATATAAAACGGAATTATCAACAGTGTTATAGGGGGGCCGACTGTAATTGTTTCTTGAATTGTTTCGTCATTTTAATCACATTGTGAAAAAAAATATGTTATATATATAACATAAATCTCTATTTTACAGACACAAAGATTAAAAAATATAGGCCTATATTTTTAACTTTTGCATCTGTATTGTTTGTACTGAGAACTAAAGGAAATTATTTATTTATTTAGCTGAGAAAATCAATTATGATTTATCGCTTTATTTTTGACCTGCAATTAAAATATTTATTAAATTTCGAAATAATATCCAATGCATCAATAATTAATTTACGAAAACATTATACTATTACTATGTAAGTTTATCAGATTTTAAGCATTACGCCGTTTATTAAGAGTATTTTATTATTTTATTTACTTTAAATTTAAAATCAGATAATTAATCTTTTTCTATTTATTATAATTTATATTTTCGCTCCTGTTTTTTTATTACAAATGAAGGTACAAACTTACGCTTTATTCTTACGATGAAATTAGCTTATAACGTTAATTGCACCGTAAGAATAAAGAGTAAGTTTGTACCTTCATTTGTAATAAGAAATTACCACTTTGATGTAAATATGCTGAATGTGGTTAAAACCACATTCAGCATATTTATCAGCAAAGTAGTTACATAAAACAGCGCTAATCTGAACTTAACTGCACATTCAATCACTTTCCAATTGCATTTATATTATGCAGTGATGTATTTGTACGCCTTCTGTGTTGTGCAGTGAAACATTTACCAGTCAAAATTGACAGCCTGTTCCGGGATCTCACTTCATATTTCGGAATGCACTAAAAGGCAATATTACGTATTTTCTCACGTGCACAACTTTGTAATTGACATTCTGTGCTCTATTTTGATAACTAAAATTATAACAGCCCTTTCCACTAGAAGGAATGAAGGGAGTATAAACTTGCATCATCGTTTAGATTAGACTAAAGCCTGCGCGACATAGTAAATGTAGCAATGAAAATTTTAAGAATATTTTCCAAAAAATTATAAAATATTGTAATATTTCAAAGCATAAAACCAGCAACAAGTTGCTAAACTTTCCCGGCAATATTTAAAAATTTTGCTGGAGCCGTCTGTTATCATATTTTATTTTTAAAATTTTTATATTTTTAACTATTATAAAACGACAAAAACATTAATTTTCAGGGTAGGGATGAGTTTTATTTTTAAAAAATTGTAAATGCTGATAACGAGTAAAATCATCATTAAGTCCGACCCTACTGGAGATACACACGACCCCCTTTATCTCCCACCTACTGGACATTCGACCACCAAAATTTAAAAGCATCGATTTTCCTAATAAACAAACCTCCCTGGAAAATTTTCGGAAATTTTCGACAAAAAGCACAGGAGTTATTAAGCTTCAAATTGGATGAACAAACTCGTGTCCTTCACACTCAGACACAATAACANCTTATATATTATATATTATCATTAATTCCTTATTAAACTTGTAGTTATAGATTAAATTTAGGATTTACAAATGTAATAAGCACTTGAAGGATTAGATTGCATTTCAACTTGCAAAGATTAGTAATGGAATTTGTAGGATTATTATAGCATTAAAGATTATTGATTATACTATTACTTACAATATGTGACTATAATGTAGTATACAAATTGTAGAATTATATTATAAATTGTAGGATTATATTATAAATTGCCAAGTTCATTTATACTATAGAACAGGAAGATTAGTGTTGAAATATATGAAATTTTTAATGTGTAACTATGAAAAATTTTCATAAAAGTTGTAGGATTTTTTTAGAATTGAAGTGATTCCTTGAAGTTTATATACTTTAAATATGAAGAATTACTTAAATATTTATTGGATTTTTACCTTAAAGCATAGATAGAATACATAGGATGAAGATAGAGGCATGGATATGGAAGATGAATAGCTTAATGGCTGTATAGATTATATGAAAGTAGAAGCATTGTATCTAGATAAACAGTGTAAACATAGAAGCATAGATATGAAGCATACATAGCGTAGTATCTGTATAAACATTAAGAAGATAGAAGCACAAATATGAAGCATAATATCTGGATAAATAGTACGAAAATAGAAGTATATACTGTACAGACAGCACAGTATTGTATAAAGATAGATACATACTGTAGATAGGAAACGTTACCTTGAAACTTATGGATAGATAGCTATCTCTATGCTTTACAGAAGCATAGCTATGTTATCTTTACATAAAAAACTACTATGCATTCTAAGAATAGTTATATCTAACTAGATAAATAGATAGCACAAGTCTAGAAGCATTAAAATTATAGAATTTTAAAAGTTTGACATGGAAGATTTAAGAGATTATCTTAAAAATGAGCATAGATATATACAGTAAACTTATATAACAACATAGAATTTATATAAGTTGGATTGAATTTTATGAAAGCGAGAAGTTAATTTGCATCGAAATATTCGAGAATTTATAAAATTTAAAACGTTAAAATATAAAAGAACGGCGATAGAAATTTGTAACGTTGCTTCCTAACATAGAAACAAACAAGATTAGAAGAGACTTACTAAATATAACATGCAAAAATTGATTAGAATCTCCTCTTTGATGCATTAAAAACATACAAAGGAGTAACTTAATTATAAAATAATTTATAAATATAAAATATACAAAGCTCTTTTCGCATTAAACACGAGAAATTTAGAGAAAAAAGAGCAATTATTCAAGAGATTTCTAAGAATTTACAACGCATACAATCGCCATTTCTAAGAATAGAAAGATCGTATCGAACCGAAATTTGCGTGAAAAATTGAAGTTTTCATGCAAACTTTGCATGAAATTTAAAGGTTCTTATTAATTATCTTTTAAGGAAAGTCTTTAATTAATAATTTAAGATGAAGTGGAAGAGGAGGAGAGAGAGTTTTAAAGTCATCTCGATGCTCTTCTTTATTTGAAAGATGCTATTGAAGTGATCACTTGGAACGGAAAAGCAATTTCCAAAACCGGACATCATTTGCATAAATCCGAATTTTTCCATGCAAAAAATAAAAAAAAACTAAGAAAAATAACCTGATCGAATCTTTGTTACTTTAGGAGTAAAAATAAAAAGAAACGAACTCTTTGTAGTGAACAAATTGTAGCCTTTTATTCTTCTTATTTACAAATTTATATTTAAGAATATTTTTAAACGGGTTTTTTTTATTATAGTTTATTAATATTCTCCTATCTGATGATAAACTCGATGATGTTGCTCACATGGATGCTGTAAAGATACGGAGGAGAAGTGATGAAGTCTCTCATCTTCTTAAATTTTTTTTTAGATAAATTCTGGATGAAACTGTAAAAATATGCTACTTAAATAATAAATTTTATTAAAATAAAGTTAAAATTATTTTAATAATAATTTAAAGTTTTCTGACATTTTGAATGTGATTTTTATGATAAATGCTATCATAACAATACTCTAAAGGCTTCGTAGCATCATATAAAATACTTTATAAAATTTCTTAATAGAATTATAAATAAGATGCTGTAGAAGATGCGGAAGAGAAGATAAAAACATTATTTTCTATCATCTTTCCTCGTCTCCTTCGCATCTTTCTTTACTAAATTCATGATGAAATCGTAAAAACTTACGTATGCATTTTGTTAAGTTGTTATTAAATTAGCATATATAATAGAAGAAAATTTATATTTTTGCAAATAAATTTATCATTTAAAGTTAATATAAATGCTACTGTAGTAACGATAATAGCATTATATGCTATAGTAATATCATAAGATGCTTTTATGGAATTATAAATAAGATATTGTAGAAGATGCGGAGGAGGAGAGAAGAGAGATGAAAGATTTTTTTCTTTTATCTTTCTTCTTCTCTTCCGCATCCGAATGAACTAAAAAAATATGCTACTTTAGGAATAAATTTTCGTTAAATTGTTATTAAAGGTGCATCTTCTTTCTTCTTTCTTTTAAATTTTAATTAGAAGATGCTGATACGTTTTTCGCAGCTTTTCTCGGACAGATTTGGATGATTAATAAGCAAAATTTAGGGAAATTTTTACTGAAATAACTTATTTCTCTTTAGTTTCTTAATTTTATTTACTCGTAATTAAGATAAATTAGAAAAAAATCCACCAAAGTAATCATGTGTACGTTGATAACCCCTCTTAAAAAGCTCGTGAATGGAACGAAGTAAACGTTTCCTTCAATCAAATTTATGTTTAAATTCTACTACACTAACAATTTTTAACGAAATTTATCTTTTACGACTTAAATTTTCGTTATAATTAATTATAATTTAACTCGTAAAGGTTGAATTTCGTTAAAAATCTCTACTAAAGTAACATTCTATAGTAATTTTAAATATTACAGGAGATAAATTTGCTAGTTTAATAACAATTTAACAAAATTTTCTTCATAAATTAACGAGTTTTTTACGATTTAATCCGGAATTTAGAAAAAAAACTAGAGATATGAAAGATCTCTTTCCTTTTCTTCTCCGCATCTTTCGCAGCATCCTATTTTATAATCCCATATATATACATATAAGCACAGTATAGTAACACTATGATGCTGTTAGAGTTAATATAGCAGTATTTATCGTAAGGTTTAACGTAAATTTCATTTAAAAAATAGCAGAATATATTATAAAGTAGCATAATTTTACAGCTTCATCCGGAATTTCTCTTAAGAATTAAAAGAGATGAAAGATTTTATCTTCTTCTCCTCCGCATCTTTGCAGCATCAGCATCATATTGTGTTACTATAATAGCAATTATAACACAGCTTAAAATATAAATTTATTTATAAAAATGCCAAAGAATATTAATTTTTATTTATTGTTTACGCCAATAGCAGCGAAACAGAGAGAGAAAGTCTGAAAAAAACACATCAAAGACGAGGAAGATGTGTTCTCAAAGTAGCACAAAAGTTACTTCAACTGCAAGATAACCCCAACACGGAGTTAAATTTTGGCCATTTTACAACTTGGCCACGTTAATTCTTTAATTCACTATCGACAGGACAATAGATAAATGTCAAAGATAAGGAAGAAAAAAAAATTCGGTTGCATTCAATTAATTATAATTTTCTTTAGGAGTAGTCTGCCAAACCGATGATAAAATACATAAAGATCATTCTTTAACTAATCCATTATGGCGATTGAAGGTAAGAAACGTTGTCTTCTCTATCCATTTTCCAAGGTTATCCTAGTCAATAACATTGGATGTAATCAGGTAAGTGGTAGACGTTTGCTCTCTGTATAAATCTGTCTACAACCCGATAGAAAAAAAAATAATAAAAAAATCGACATCAAGAAAATCAAATATGTACACTAAAGTTTTGCATCCAATAAGTGTAACTAAGTTGTCTTTTTTTTTTCTATACAAAGGAGCTTTGTTTTTATGGAGTGGAAAGCTCTAAAAGTGATCAAAATCGTTATTTTAAGAAGATAAATTTAAATTAAATAATGATTTATTCACTGGATAAACTGCTATTAATACTTCTTTTCTATATTAGTATAGTAATTCAGTTCCTATAATACTCCCAGTCTTTCTCCTTATATTACTCTCAGTCCTTTTCCTATTCGCTGTCCAGTGTATATTAGTTAGAAAAATTAGATATATTTCTTTGATATTTTCCTAAATAGTAATACGTTGCTATAATAGTTCAGTTCCTGTATGTTTTTAATAGGAAATACCCACAGTAGCCTACAATAAAACTTCCCATTTATTAGCTTTTGTAATTGATACTAAATCGAGTGTGACGCTGAAGTTTATCAATTTTAAGCAGACTTTGTTCAATCTTAATCAAAATATTGATGGACCTATTCAGAAAATATTCAGTTTTTTTTTTAAATATTTCATAAATATTTACGGATAAACATGCGGACGTTCTTCTTAGTTTGACTTACACGTAAGTATTTTCAATAGAAAAGTAGTACAGTACATAAACATACAATTATGGAATATTTTAGGCTTTGAAATGCTTAAAAAAGCTTTATACTTTTTATGAAGTTTTGCTAAATTTTGAAGAACGTCTGTTTGCCGATCCGTAAACATTTGCTGAACATCTAGAAAACTCTTTCAGTCGGTGGCTTAAAATTTTATAGATATTTTTTGTAGATTAAACTCATGGTTTTGCACTAAATTTGATCGAGATTGTATAAGAATTTCAAAAAAATTAAAGAAAATATTAATGATTTTTTTGTATTTTTTCAAAAATAACGATTTAAATTAATATAAAATATTATATCGTATTAATTATAATAAAAACAATTAAAAAAAATTGCATTATAATATTACTATAAGCACTAATTAGGAATACACTATAGTAAGAAAATACTGTAGCAACATGTATGTAGTATCAATAACTGAACTAGTAAAAGAACTGAGGTATTTTAGGAACTGAACTAGTAAAAGAACTGAGGCATTTTAGGAACTGAACTAGTAAAAGAACTGAGGCATTTTAGGAACTGAACTAGTAAAAGAACTGAGGCATTTTAGGAACTGAACTAGTAAAAGAACTGAGGCATTTTAGGAACTGAACTAGTAAAAGAACTGAGGCATTTTAGGAACTGAACTAGTAAAAGAACTGAGGCATTTTAGGAACTGAACTAGTAAAAGAACTGAGGCATTTTAGGAACTGAACTAGTAAAAGAACTGAGGCATTTTAGGAACTGAACTAGTAAAAGAACTGAGGCATTTTAGGAACTGAACTAGTAAAAGAACTGAGGCATTTTAGGAACTGAACTAGTAAAAGAACTGAGGCATTTTAGGAACTGAACTAGTGGAAGAACTGAGGCATTTTAGGAACTGAACTAGTAAAAGAACTGAGGCATTTTAGGAACTGAACTAGTGAAAGAACTGAAGTATTTTAGGAACTGAACTAGTGAAAGAACTGAGGTATTTTAGGAACTGAACTAGTGAAAGAACTGGGGTATTTTAGGAACTGAATTACAATAGGAACTGAGCTATTTTAGGAAACGAACTACTATAGAAACTGAACTGCTATAAGGAACTGAAGTATTATAAGAAATTAATTATTATTAGAACTGAGCTACGTAGAAAACGAACTACTACAGGAACATATTGAAAGACAATTTTGGATAGCTTTAAAGATCAAACATATTACAATAAAACCTCAAAAGTTGGACACCTGTCCTGGATACCAGCTAACTTAGATACTTTTCCCTTGCACCGGATGAAAAGTATAGGCATTATAATGTAATCCTATTTCCCTAACCCGGACTCCTCGCTATCCCTTATATCTTGGACACCTTTTACTTCTGCCGATATCTTTGTACTTCTCTACGTTAGACACTTCTTAGTGGCGACAGCAAGTTGAACACTAAATGACACCTAGTGACAGGTTAAATCACGTTTGCTTGGCCAATAGATGACACGTGGTGATTGTTATTGTAAAGGAAGAGGATTTAGAGGAAACGGGGTTCGAGAATAATATAATGGAGTCCGTGTTCACAAGCAGAAAGTTGCATCACAGAAGGTATGCAACTATTACAGATCAATTAACCTTTAGATTCCTGATATCAATGATGTGTTCGAAATTTATGAGTGTTCCGGTGATGATTCAGAGAGCATTCTCAAAAATGTTAATGCAAAAACACGTGGAAATGATGCTGATGCATCAAGTGATGCATTAGAAGATGTAGAACCAAGAGCAGTGGAATAGAAAGCACAAAAATATCAGTCCTCCGTCACACATATTACAAAACTTGAACGTATGCACTTGCACATTGTCAACCTGATGTTGTGAATAAGATGCTCGAGATTAGGTAAATTTCTATGTAACAGAATTTTTTGGAAAAAATTAAACACAACGAGTTCACTGTACAAATGAATATCTTCAAGTATGTCTCCGTCAATTGCAGAATCAAAGTAGATTGATTTTTCCACATGTTAATTTGATCTTGAAGAATGTACTGTACTGTACTCTATTGCAGCATGTCTGTATGTTTCTAAGGAAAGTCATATTGGCATAATTAATGCTGCGTATGAGTACACAAGACATTACAACTCAAGCTGGTTGCTGATACTTTATTGAACGTAACATGAACAGTATTGTAGTAATATGCGTTTTTGGTCATTAAATTTTGTGATAACATTAAAAACCGATGCTTTTTTTCATTATATTTAGCAAAAAATAGGTGCAATAAAGATGGTATGCGTGTAGTTCTGTAGGAATGCTCACTCTCTCTTACCTGGATACCCCACTAACTTAGATACATTGGATCCTCATCACAGGTGAGGATCCAAAATGTCCAAGTTAGTAAGGTTTTTACTGTATATTTTTTTAACTGAAATTGATTAGAATTGAAAGAGAATTCCAAAAAAAAAATTAAGAAAATCTTTACATAATGTTCATATATTTTCAAGAATACTAACTCAACATAAATTAAATATAATAATTTTAAAGCTTATAACTTCACCGTAACAAAATCGCACGTAAACAAGAAGATTCTCTCTAACATTTAAAATTAAAAGTTTTTTAATTAATGATTTTTATCATCTCAAATCTAATGTCAGACCATCTTTAACATTTTGACATTCGAGATGAGAAGCTCCTTTCAATATTAAATTAATAACGCGACATTTCTTAACCCCTTATCGAATTTGGAAAAAACAATGATTATCGGGCAAACGAGTGATGAATATTTTAAGTTTAGGAGAGAAAAAAAAAAGCAATTTTTAAGTGAAACAATCGACAAAAAAACTATATTAAAGTAAGGCATCTTGTCTAAAATTCCTTTCAAATTTTCAACCATCTCGATATAATCGCATCAACTCCCTGGAAGAGATCTTTTATGTGACAAGAATACATCTCTTTGATGTCAATTCTGCTTTTGCATTGATGTGTCACTCTTAATTCTTCCTTCGCCAAATCTTAATAAAAACTTGATTTCACTTATCTACTGCTCTTTTTCTTTATCTTATCGATAGTTCGTTTCTTTTTAATTAAGCATCTCTATCTCTCTCTCTCTCTCTCTCTCTCTTCCTCCTCTTCTCCATCTTCTCCATCTTCAATATACCAAACTGGAAACTCCAAATATAATTTATCCTTACGCAAACAGAATGAAAACAGAAAGCTATTTGTATAAAACTGGATTTTAAAACTATAATTTAATCGACGAGAACATTAAAATGTGGATAAATCGATAATTAAAGTGAATTTTTAAGGATTTCGTTTCGGAATATCGAGAATATAAAATTCGGATTTTTACAGATTTTCCAAAAAAAAAGCAAGAATATACTTGAATTTTTTTAAAGATTTTTTTTATTTCCTCCCTTCAGAAAATCTAGAATATATAAGCTTTAAAATTTAAAGATTTTACTGGAAAAATTCAGGATATACTTCGAATTTTCAAAGATTTTTCCTTCAGAAAATTAAATAAATTGTATAATAACAATACAATCCGTATTTTAAATCAATAAGGAATGTTACAAATCAATAATTTAAACTGAATTTTTTCAAGAAATTTTCCTGCAGGAAAAAATAAAAAAGAAGAGTAAATTCGAATTTCTATAAAGATATTTTTTTTCCTTGGATAATTCATTCAATTTTATTAAATAATTAAAGAAAATTCTTTACTCTTACAGGCTATTTATATGCAAAGAGTGAGAAGAGAAAGAGGAGGAAACACAACTTTCTATTGATTGATTGAAAGGGATAATCTGTGAAAAAGTCTATCTTTTGAAAATTGGAGAGGTGTGACAAGTGTGCTGCTTGGAAAGAATGAGCCATTTCTTAAATAATATCAGAGAATGGAGTTTGACTTTTATTTAATAATCTTATATAATGCAAGAAGGAACTAAATGTGATTTATTTTTGTATCGAATTTTCGAAAGAACAACAAAAGTGTCACATCAAATACACTTCGGACATTTTTCACATCTTGCAAAAAAAAAGAAAGGAAAAAAGAGTACAGAACAAATCACGTAACAAATTAAAGTGGACAAAATTTGTGTAACGATGAAGTGTTAACAACGTTCGATTGTTTCCATGGAGTTAGTTTGTAGCTGATTCTCTTGGCAAAATGAAACAGTACGAGTTATTCACCTCTCTTGTATATAAGGTACCGTTTTATGGATCCTCCCATCAACTTATTACCTTGTAGATCGATTTAATCGTATATGCTATAAGCTTCTCTTCCATACCGATGAATAATTTTGCTTCTAATTTAATTAAAATATATATAATAAAACATTGTACTTTTATAGATTGTTTTCTGTCTCTAAATAAAGAAGATAATATATATATTAAAAAAAATAGAAAACTTAATTATAAGTAAAGTGAAATAAATTAATTTTAAAAAATTCTTATAAATATAGGCAGTCCTGTGCGATAGACGAAAGATATTAAAACATTTTAAAAACTAACGCAATGATTGGTTGTCGATTTCTTTGCATTGCCGACGATTGGTTGTTGTAGTAGAAGTAGGAGTATCTATTCTCGTTTTAAATTTCTTTAATCGTTTATTTAAAATATATATTAAAAAATCAATTAAATTAATTTTTGAATTTATAAATTATAAATAAAACATTTAGCTAATCCCGAAAATTCAGTTAAGATTACTATAAAATTTAAATTAAATAAGTTCTTAAGCAAAGTTTGACTACTTAAAATTTATTCCAAGAAGTAATTTTACAACTTCGATGATTATCTTAAAGATTAACTAATTCTTGGCTTAATTTTTTAAAGAAAATTAAATAAAATTCGAAGATAAATTAAGAGTAAATCGTCATCACAGGAAAAAAAATTATTAGATTTTAAATTATTTTTTCTAATTATATATATATATTTCTTTGTATGGAAGCAATCTAATCCCAATCACATCTACGGGATTACCGAGTGATAACTTTGATTAAATACTTTTCAATATCGATTAATAGTTAAAAATTTTATATATAAAAGGTGAAAAATAGCGAAAGATTAATCGTATTTACTCGAATCTTCAATAAAAAAAAACTAGATTCATAATTCTGATTAAATAACAAAAATACAATTCTTTCTGATGCTGTTGTTTCCGTAAGATAACGCAAAGAGAATGAAAAAAATTCGTGGAAAAATAAAGTTTTTCCAATCGAAGAGAAACATGATTTGTCGAATTCCCAATGGCGAGTTGTATGAACTTTATTTTCAAAATGTACTTTATTAATCCTTCGCAGAATCTGGAGGAGGAGGAAATGTATATAACTAAAGCATATCTCTCTCTCTCTCTCTCTCTCTCTCTAAAATCAGATAACATCCCTAGAGATGCTAAAGGGCGATAGGTGACGAAAAAAAGAAAAAAAAATATAGAAAAATTCTTTTTCTCGGGGCAGTGTTGGAGTTTCTTTATCAAAACGATGCAGGCCACCCCCTTGCAGCCAACAAGCTTTCTCCTTCCAAGTCATCAGTCATGTTGTGCGAGCTTTCTTATCTCATTCTTAATACCCGAGTAGAAGATTATTGTACATTGTTAGACTGAAGAGCGCGTCACGTTTTTATTCTCTGTGGTCACTTATAATGGCTAGAGTTATGTTTTTGTCTAACGCTTAATAATAATGATAATACAATAACAATAAGCGATAAAGAGTACCTTTAACTGAACCTATTAAGATACAACATACTATTGGAAAACGGTTACGTCCTCCTGTAACAGCCCAAGTAATTATTAATCTATAGACCAATGGTTTAAACACTTACCGATCTTTTCTTTTTTATGCTTTTAAATGGTTAAAATTTTATATTTTATATGAAAAATTTATTAGGATTATGAGATATTTTGGTAATTTATAGTTCTAAAACTACTTCTTTCTACTCTTCATTCCGCTAAACTAATACAGGAATAAGCTTTGTCAGATGTAATGAAACTTTTATAATTTGGTTTCTTGAAAAAAAAGAGTAAAAAAAAGGAAGAAAAAGAAATAAAGAATTGGTGGAAGAGAAAAGAAATCAGAACTCGTTATTTTATTAACTGAAATACGACATCCACTAGGGATTCAATTTTGTTCTGTATGAACTCTCTTGCGGGGAAAGAAAATAATTTAGACTTTCTTCGTTTGTCTTTTGACATGTTTTTGCCGCTTTAAGTTAGTCACATAATACGCAAACCGAGAAGAGATGCAATTAAAAACATCTCTATCGAACAAACAACGTCTTTATTATGTAGAATAAATCATAAAATAAAAAATCGCCGATGAAAAGAAATTTAATTTAAAAATCTTCATAAATACAGGAGGTTCTTCGCGAAACGTACAGGATATCACGCGTAAAGTATTTTAAAAGAATGATTGGTTGGATAAATTGTCACTTTTAAATGATTGGTTGAGACCGTAAATACGCTTTCAAAAGTATGCGTGTCTTTTAAACTTAAATTTTTCTCAACCAATTACTGCTTAGATAATAATTTTTCAAGTATATTTGTTCTAGATTTTAAATAAAATCAGCAATTTTTTTTTTTAAAAAATCATAAAAATGCTGACTAAAAAATTTAATTTAAAAATTCTAACAAACATAGGCGGCTCGTTGCGAATCGTACAGGAAAAGATGCGTAAACAATTTAAAAACGACGATTGGTTGGATGCATTGTCACTCTCAGATGATTGGTTGAGATTGTAAATATGCATTTAAAAGTGGGCGTATCTTTATTAATTACAATTTTCACGATCAATTATAACAATTCTTTCAACAAATTCCAATTAATCATTTCAATTTTCAATCTTAATTCGTTCGAACGATTCTAACTTTAATTTGTCCTCTTTTATTACCAAATATTCCTGTATAATTTATTCTTTCCATTAGAAAAATTAAAAAAAAAAAGTTATTTAAATAAATTTAAAAGGAATGTAAAACGAAATTCCATTCGACGATGATCAGGTTTGACACAAATCTGATTTTTAATCACCATTACAGAAAATCAAGCTAATTATAATAATAATAAACTGTCAAAATTTACCTCAATTAATCTCATTTGTCTCTGCCCATATTTAGAATTAATGTTTGATGCTTTGTATGGAATAATAAATGTTTTCCAGTGGAAATTTTTGAGGATAAAGTAGAGCACAGGTTAATGTATTGACCAGCTAAGAGCATCAGAATAATGTTATAGTAATAATCATAATGAAGGTAGGAAGGCAAAGTGCACCAGGTGATATAAATTCTCTTGATTTTTCTCTGAAAATTATTATTATTTTTTTCTTTAATTTATTTTGGAGCTCGTTTCTTACTATATCAGAGGTGATGAAGAGTCAAGGTTACGATGATAATGGAGAAATAATTAGCTATAGTAGCCTATAAAAAATGGAATTTTTACCATAATATCGTTATAAATGAGTAATTTTTTAAATTTAATTCTATAATTTTAGGAGGTTTTAAACCGATTTTACTAATTTTTATTTAATTTCCGACTGGAAAAAAATTGCAAAAAAAAAATTAAAGTTTTAAATACAATTAATGGAGAGCGGCAGCATCATTATTACAAGGCGGCGGCAAATAAAGCTTATTTTCTATTAATAGATTTAACACAGTTATAAATCGTTTAGATAAATAAATTTATTATTTTTTCAGTAATTTAATACTTTTTTATGATTTTTATATCACCAATAATTTGCTGTTATTCTCCCAGTAAAAATATCCACTACTCTAAGTTTAGTTTCTATATTCGTCGGTAGATGGATGAGAACTGATGTCACGATTCTCGATTGGTGACGTCATTGGGTTGCCTTGGCAACCCCTCCGTACCGTTTTCACCGGCCAGCCGGGATGCGGTACAATATACAGGAATGCCAAAAGGGGGTCATTAAAGTATTTCTCGTTCGGATGTTTTTCGCGTCTTTCCTGCCGAAAAATTATTATTATTATTAAGATAAAGTTTAAGTGTTTCGAAGTGGAGAACGATATGAATTAGAATTTTTTAATCAGAGGGATGCTGGAGAGTGATGCGGAGGAGATGCTTGCAGGGGAGAGAGATCCGTGAATGGTTTTCTCCATTCACGAAAAGGAAAAGGTCAATGGGGAGAGGGGGGCCGAAGGCGCTGTCGTCGCGTGACGTCACAGCCAGTCACGTGTTGGGAGATCGACTGCGGAGCGCCAGATACCATCTTGCGGCGTACGGTGGCGTCACCTTCAAGGCCGCGCCCGCGCAGTCGCTTCATTTACCGTTACGTTTCGGAAGTCGGAGGTACAGCATCTGTGTGCAGGGTTCCCGGACTACTGGAGCCCTTCGTGGCACTCTTTGTGGACCAAGATACGACATGCCCGATTGTTAATATTCCAATTCTCACTCCCAAGTGGAAAAGGCTCTCTTCTCCGCTACCACCGCTCACATTCCCCCATCGTTCGGATCAAAGAGGAGCAGAGAGAGAGAGAGAGAGAGAGAAAGAGAGAGAGAGCGAGTGAGAGAGAGAGCGAGAGAGAGAGAGAGAGAGCGAGTGAGAGAGAGCGAGAGAGCGAGAGAGAGAGAGAGCGAGAGAGAGAGAGAGAGAGCGAGTGAGAGAGAGCGAGAGAGCGAGAGAGAGAGAGAGCGAGTGAGAGAGAGAGAGAGAGAGAACAGGTGAAGACCCTTCTCGTCTCAGGTGAGCCTTAGAATTTTTTAACGAGGGGGGAGTCGGATCTAGCAAAGCTTCAACGGGGACGGGAGTGATCGAGATGAGTTAGTAGGACCATCGATTAGTCCCATGACCCAGTCCGAAGTTAAAAATAGATCGATCCCTGTCGCCAGCGCCCACTGCACATGCGCAATCACATCTAGAGATGCCGCCATGATGCACAGTGTCCGTATTCGATAGCATTCTTTTCCAATTTAATTCATTCTTAATTTGGCTACTTTCCTCTAATCCGCCAGCTGCAAAGGTGGTTGGATGTCCCTAACGCGTACAGCATCCACGAGAATTTCCCTCATCCTCTCCACTCTCGATCAAACATATTTTGTAATTTTCGAATCAACCCAGTGATGCTGGAGAGAAAAACTCCCTCCACTTTCGTTCTTTAAAATGGTGATTCCGTTCCGTTATCCTCCATGCGACTTCTAGAAGTGATATGTAAAAAATTTCGCGAATTTTTTTAAAAATTTCTATTAAAATATCTTCAAAAAAATCCAAAAGAATTTATTTATTTATTCATTTATTTATTTCTATGGTTATTTACTTAATTGATCTGTTATTTATTTCTCTTTACGGGTTATTATTATTATTATTATTAAGATAAAGTTTAAGTGTTTCGAAGTGGAGAACGATATGAATTAGAATTTTTTAATCAGAGGGATGCTGGAGAGTGATGCGGAGGAGATGCTTGCAGGGGAGAGAGATCCGTGAATGGTTTTCTCCATTCACGAAAAGGANAGAGATTATAGGACGATTTTCTTTTAATTTATTCAATAAATTACAATAGTTTAACGTAAATTAGCGTAAAAACACAAGTAGAAAGCTCGGGAACCCGTTTAAAACGATGCAAACGTAATGAAAAGTAGCAGTTCTTGTAGCGAATCCATTATCGTATTCACTTTGCATTTCACAAATTTAATAGCTACTAATTAGAAACTATTAAATATAATAATTTAATCATTAAACGCTTTTGTTGGCTCTTCTTGATTGTCACTTTTATTAATGCTTCAGCTTTCATTAATAGAATAATCTTAAGAGATCATCCTTCAACGCAATCTCCTGCTTCGAGTGGTCGACAGTTTCATCTTTTGAGACAAAAGCAAACATTATCTAAACATGGAAACAATTTTCTCCATTTCTTCACGCTGAGAATTAATCTAGAAATGATTGGATCTATCGATAATAATCAACTCTTATAAATAATATCTCGGATGTGATACAAATCTCCTCTCCTCAATTTAACTCTTAGCCATGTGAATAAGTGGATAAACCTTAATAAAATTCGATATATATATATATAGATAAAAATCCTCTTTATCATTAATTCCGTTAACAAATCTAGATGATTAAATTGAGTTAAGATTATATTAAAGCATTGAAAAGAGATGGAGTGATCGGATGTGCAAGGCTGACCCACTTAAACGCATTATGAATCGATATCGCATCACATGTTAGAATTAATGAAGAAACTGTACGGTAATCATATCTTTAACACTTGTTAAATGGCATCCTCGCCTTATTCACTTTATTTATAATATTTTCGGCTTGTTAATTACTAAAAAATGATTAATAATTCATTAAATATCATCTGGAATAACTCTAACATTGATTGATATCGATTAGTTCTTGCTATGTATTTTCAATTATATTCTAAGTTTGATGAAGTTTCTAATTATTTTTTTTAGTCTGTAACTAATTTTCGAATTATCAAGATAATCTTTCCGATGGTTATTAAGTAAATCTCGATTTGTAATTTAAGAAAATTTGCTTCTAACTTATAGAAAAGCTATTTCCAAAAGTGCTTTTATCTACTCATCTACAGTACTGTGGTCCGGAAAATTACACTTAAGTTTTATGTGTTTCCTACTTAAGAAGGGGGGATTTTGTTGAAAAGAACGAAGTTCTTCTTTATGTTCCTGTCAGAAAACGAAGTTCAACAAAACAGAAAAAAAAACTGCTCAAACTACAGCCATCAACACAACGCCAGTAGCCCGTGTAAATCAAATTGAAAACCATTTTCTTCGCTTTGTTTGAACTATCAAGCAGAAGTTCTCGTTATAAATCTCCATCTTACTCTTTCTTTTCTTTAATTTGTTAATGTAAACACGTGTAGAAATTATATATTTATTCTATATATTAGTGATTAAAATCCTTCCCTCTTATCTTCCTAACTGTTGACGATATTGTTATGCTGTGTAAGTTGGGTGAGTCCGGAGACGGTCGACGGACGGGAACGACCAACACTTTGTTATTTTCGATTCCGTTTCGGTAATGATCGGTCCTCAACAGCGATAAAATCTGCCGCAGTGAAGACGGTCGAGCATGCGCATTCATCCAAATTTGCGCTTCAACATCTCGCTATTGGCCGATGACTTTTTATTGTCTATCATGAAGAGGAATATTTAGAATTCTGATTGCAAGAAAGCGAAACTTATTTGCAGATGGTTCTTTTATACAGAAATTTCTACAGAGGAAAAAAGAAACGCTAGAAAATATGTAAAATTAACCATTTTCTTCTACTAAATTCACTCAACATAAGAATTTTTAATTTTTTTTTTACGTCTAAAAATAGCAATCTTAACACGCTCTCACTCGTTCCACTTCTGACAGATGCTCGCTTTCTTTTTTAATTTCTGTAGAAGGAACTGCGTTTTTTACTAAATTCTCTACAGTTAATTGTTTGATAATTTGCATATAAACGTAAATAAATTCGTTCTATTTTTTTTAACTTTGTAAATTGAAAAAATATTATTCCAAGAAGAAGATGAGTTAAAAAAAAAAATGTGGATGTTAAATTTGTAATCCGTATGGAAGTGGATCATAAAGCAGAGTTGACTAGATGCTGTATAACAATACAAGCGAACTAAAGCTTGGACTAACCGGGGTGTAGTAGCGTAAGAGATGAACGGAGATCGGATAATTGCATCAGTAGGAATTCCATCGTTTATTAAATTAAGACAGGGATCTATTGTTCTGCTTCCTATAGTCTCATCTTTTCTGTTCCCAGTTCCATTGTTCCGAAGTTTCTGTACATCAGAACGAACGGCCGAGCATACGTTTCCTTGGCTTTTTCAACACGAATCAGACGTTGAAATGATCACGTGTTTCGTCCTCCCAATGCGAGAGAGAGAGAGAGAGAGACAATAAAATATTTTCAATACTTAAAAACGTTGTAAGTAAAGGTAGTTAGTCGGGTGAAAAAAAAAATTTAAACTCATTATCTTCCCCCCAAATGAACGATACAAACACTCACCATTGCTCTACTCCATTACTCCAGGACAATAAGTTATCTCTGGTGTAGAAATGGAATTGCTGAATCGATTACGTGTATAATCTAATTCTGACAAATCAGTAGAAGTGCATGATGATCTCTAATTAAGTAAAAACAGCAGGAAAATGATCAGTTAGAAGACAATGATTGAAGGTTGAAAGAACGAATGTAATTTAAAATTTTCCCAGACTAAAACGGTATGAAGCTCCTGTAAATGTATCTTTCCCTCACGATTTAATGCTCGCAGGAGAAGCAACAATACAGGCGTCGGTTACTTTAAATTACAAAACTAGACTAAATTCGAGAATGTAATTATAATTATCGATATAATAACGTTATAAAGACAGTTTTAAATATTTTAAAAGCAATTTAAGTTAATAATAAATGTATAATATTTAACTATTTTATAAATTATATAAGCCAGGCGTAACAAAATGGCAATTTTCGGCTTTAAAATTTCGAAAATATGATTGGAAACTGTGATATAAGTATTACAGATAGGTCTGTATCTATTTTTGTTCCAGCAATTTATTCATTCTCTGACAATAGGATAAAAAAAATATATATTCGATCAATAGAAACATTAGATTAAAGATATTATAACCGCCGATAGAAGAAAAAAAAAAGGAGAAAATATAGTAAAATAATACTAGAAACGATTAAAAATGTTATGAATTTTATTAATCACCTATCGTATAATTCATCATTCTTTATTCTAATTCAAAAATTATGTCATAAAGAGAGAAAAGTATAATTTTAATTTATTATTTATCTTACTTATCACTTTTTTCTTTTTCCTCCTTCTCCTCACTTAATCGAAATTTTGCGTTTAAATTTGATTATTAAATATAAAATATATGCATTTTTCGATTATAAATTTGTTATTTTCAAAATTGCAAATAAGATAAAATAAAATTTTATAGTTAAAGTCTGGCCACGTTTACGATTGTGGAAGATGGAAACTTTAATTATCATTATATTAAAAACTGCATTAAATGCCATTAAATAATTAATTTTTATTTGTTTTATACTTTAATTCCATCTGTTTGAATAATGTATTTTAGACAGTAAATCGAGTTTTAAAGTAATTTTTCTACATTTTTTTTTATCATGTTTCTTTAGTTCTAAATCTCAGATTAAATTGGTATTAGATTATAGCATTTAAAAAATAAGAATAAAATAAGTAATTTTTTTAAAAAAATATCGTTAAAAAATCCGATAAAAAGCCAAAGTCGACTTTGTTATCCCTTTCTATTAAGACGGAGAAACGGGGTATGCGATTTGTTTACCTTTCTACTTGTTTAGTTAATGTTAAGCTCTAACTCTAACACTACGTTAATCTATCGGGATAGTATTAGTGTCGCATGTTGAAAGGTGAATAAAATGTTTTAATTGCCAATTAGATGAGATATTCTGGTCAGATTTCAACGTCATCTACATCGTTTAACTTTCGTAGCGATAGGAAAAAAAAATCTGCTGATGACGAAAGGAGAGAAGAAGAAGGAGGAGAAGGAGGAAAAAACATCCTTTTCTTTTGTTATTTTCTTATTTATTCTTTGGAAGTTGACTTAATCTATCTCGTCTAGAAGTAGCTCTTTTTTTTTTTAATTTTATTTTCTGAAACGAAGTCTCCACTAATTCCCTTTGGTTTACTTCATTATAAATAAACTGGTATCTACTCTGAAGAAGATTTAGTTCTTCGCAATTAGCAGTCGAATTTGTTACAACAAATGAATTTCGAATCGAATTGCAATCAAGCTAATGTATTTGATCTCTTTTCCTTTTCAATTTCTCCTCCTCCTCCCTCCAGAAACGAATTTATATTTATCAAAATCAATGAAAAACTTATGAATTTTCCAAGATATTATTTAAATTTTAATGCCTTTTTTTCTATCAATAATGAATTTTTAAAATTTAAAATCAAATTTTTTAAAAGTTATTTAATCAAAATATTTCTTGTTATTTTATATAAACATGCTGTATATTTATATACTGTATATTATACTTACAATCCAGCTTTCTCCTCGTGTTAATACTTTGCATACAAACAGTACTATGAATAACTTTAACATACGTTCACAGATGCTAAATAATTACTGAATTTACGACTTAGCTGGAAAAATAACTTGATTAATGTATTCCTAGATATAATTAATATAAAAATTTTGACACAAATTATGTACAAATCAAATTATTTTAAGTTAATTCTTTCGTTAAAATGAACCATCCTTAAGGTTGTTTATTAAGTAACAAAATATATTTAAACTTATATTCTGTATAACTCGAATACATTTGAAGAGATTATTATTATTATGATTATTATCTTATTGCCATTTATTCTATTAGTTTTTCTCTTCCTAGATAATAGCTCATATAAATCATGACGTTCTTCTTCTTCTTTCAGATGCTTTTTAATGATAAATTAACCAATTTAATGAAGTTAATTTCTTACTAATTACTATACTTTATCTATAAAATTACTATATTTAATTTTATCCTCATTATCCTCTTGTATCCAGACAGATGATCAAGATAAAATTATTCTAGTTACAAAAGGATAACCGAGATTTAAAAACAAAAAAAAATCACTTATAAATTCATATTTTTCGAAGCGTAGCCATTCCCAAATTCATTTCTAAACTGTAAAAAAAAATAGACTTTGAAAACTTTAAAATCGAATATTAAATACGATTCGTACATTTTATATAATTATTATTTTAAACTAGACAATTGGAGATTTCACTTCTCAATTCTTTGTAGAAGAAGAGAATTTTTTACGAGTTTAAAAAATCCAATTAGGCAAAAAAAAAACTAATTAGATAGATGAAAATAGAAGAGATTCTCTTAAATCATCCGACTTCACTTTCCAATAAGGAACAATGATTAATTGTTCTTGACTTTAATAAACTATGCAAGAGCTCATGAATATTTTTCACCTAATGAATTTCTTTTTTTGTTTTTTGTTTCTTACACACAAAACAGTTTTTATACTAATTAAAACAGGATATATTTTGTTGTTTTAATTCACATACATCTTCCTGAAAGCGTATCTTTGTGGACAAATTACTGAAAGAAGAAGAAGAAAGGATATTCTAGAGAGACATAAACAATGCCAAAAGCTGAAGCTAAGATGCACTTTCATTTCATTTCCTGTTAGACAGGTTTCAAATCATCTTACATTAATTATTCTTATGTATAATTTAAGTTAGAGATTAAAATGATAACAATAATCACTACACACAAGATATTTTTGCCTTAATATTATTAATAATGATTCACCTGCATTAGATAAATTGATTGCGTGTATATATATATTTTTACCTTTGTACAGTACTGTACATTCCCATATAATTACAATAAGTCCATAAAAGCAGTTAATAACTACAAACGTAATTTTGTAAGAGAATTCTCAAAGTTCTTTTTCAATGTTACATAAGTAAATTATTTTAAAAATATGCCTTGTTATAGTCTCTGCCATTTATGTAATTCTAATTTTCCCGGAGAACAATGTTGGATTTACAGAATGATAGATTTAATAAGTTTAAGTTTTGAATTATAATTTATTTACATGAAATAAATATACATTTGTAAAGCTGTAAGTTAAGGCAAATTTGATATTTCAAACGTTCCATATTTTTAATTTTATTAAGTGTATAATAACATAAATACGTATATACTATATAGCTATCATTTATGTATATACTTTATATTCTATATTAAATACAGCATCTTCGTCACTCACCAACAGATTACTTTGTTACATTTTATATATGGATTTTGACTTCTGTGTGTACAGGAAAAAGTAATTTTTAATTAACAATTTAAAGAAAATAGATTAATCAAAATATATTTCTATGATCTAAATCAATTAACCAAAATTTTAAAGCAGTAAAAACTATTAGAAATTATTAACAATTAAAAATTTCGTTTTAAATTGAAGTATGACATGCAACCTGAAAATGTTCTTGAGATCAACAACCATAAAACAAATTTGATTTTTTTTTTTAAAAGGAAATAATAATAAAGCAGCATCTTACAAGAAATATTACTGAACAATCCAATTAAAAAATTTTGTCTGATTAATAATAATTTTATTTGGAAATATTTAAAGTATTATTTATTAAATCATATACGTATATTTTGTCTTTCTTTTGCACTTTGCTACTGAAATTCTTATTAAAATTGGAGACTAATTAAAATTCTAAAATCTTTGAAAAGTCGAAGATGAAACAACGGAAAACTTACTTCATAACTGTATTGAATCCACACATTTCGTAAATATCAGCGAGTGAAATCATAATCAGATTGTGACATCACATCTGGAACTTGTCACGGTAGATGTTACGGTACGGTGTTTTAACTTTTCTCCCGTGACCACTGTACCATTGAAAGACCTTCTACACTACCGTTTCTTGCAGCTTTAAATGGAAAGCTTAAAGACTAGGAACTATTTTTGCTCAAAATTTCATACTTATTTAAAAAAGCTACTTAATTATTAACACAGTACTAGCTTATAATAGTTCTGTACTCATAACTTAGCAGTTGTTTATATTTGCTACTTGGTCTAAGACATAAGAATATGAATGATTTAAGTATTGATAACATTGATAACATACTTATTTTTTAAAAGCATATTTAAAAAAATAATAATAGTAAATTTGAATAAAACTTGAAAAATACTGTAAGCAGGCCATGTTAAATTTGTACGTAATACGATGTTTTGTTTGCAATTGCAAATAATCGTTTATAATATTTTATCACTAAAGGTGTTCGTCATTAAAATTTATATTGTTAAATAAGAAAAAGCAGATAGATTTTGTGAGATAACACAAGATCTATTGCAGATTTTATTTATTGCGAGTATTTTACGCTATAGAAAAGCTGTAAAGTATTTTTTAATACCTCATACTTTAAGAGATTTTTTTCCAATTCTTAAATCACTATTTATATAACACGAGATGGAGAATTCATCGTCATTTCTAAATCCGGCATCGAAGCTGACGCAATATCCAAACAGCGAATGATTTTAACGAGATTTGGCTATTGGGTAGGGGAGGTCGAGAGATGAGCTGTCTTCAACCATAACATCTTCCGCTCTATCTATTCCATCCATCTCGTGGGTTGTACATCACACGATGAAGCTGATAACGGTTATCGCTCAACTAAAAATAGAGTTAGGAAAACGGTCGAAGGTAGAGTGAGGGAGGGTGACTGGTTTTATCCTTCAGCACTCGTATGGGATCATAAGTGTCGCGTTACTTTAAAAAAAATATATAGGTCTAGTTATTTTCAGTGAATGAAAGTGTAGTTCGAAACAAAAAAATGATTTCCGGAGTGNTCTATCTTTTTTCACTCTCCCTTATATATTAAATTAATAAATAAAACGTTCGGGCATGTTTAAAATATACTTCTTTTTACTTTAATTTACAAAAAATCCCCTTTCAAATTCGAGCCATTTGTGCCAAAAAAAAGGACAGAAAATCAAAGAACGGAACCATAGCAATCCATCAGGAACGATCATGAAATTAGGTTTGAGTGCATCCGTGACTAATTGTCACACTAACTAACGGATATTTGTCGAATTATTGATTAGATCGGGGTCAACTTTGGTATGCAATCAGTGATTGAACACGAAATAAATTGGAGAAACTCTCTCTCTTTCTTACTAATTAAAACGGGAGGAAAAACGGGTTTTACTCAAAGAATTTCGGTTTAAATTCAAGAAAAATAAGCAGAAAAAGTGGGCCAAAATGTTTCGGTACTTGTGTTAAATCGCCGAATCGATCAAATTGATTGTTTTTCGATGATATCCGTTATAGCTCTTGGTATATTGTACTGGATTTATATCATCCAGCTTGATAAATAGAAGAAGTTATATTGCTTCGTGTCAAAATCTCCTTGATATTGCCAGACTCCATTTGTAGCTGGCCAATTCAAATGGAACCCCCTTTATACAAAACAAATGCCACTTTTCTATCAAATGTTACTTCTACAGTATTAAAATCTAGCTACAGAAGCACGAGAGCTCAAAAATAATTTACTTTAATCGCTTAACTAAAACATAAGTTAAGTTATAAGCTGTAAAAAATATAAATTAATTCAAATTCTAACGTATTTAACGTATTCTACACTCCGATTGGCTTAGATTCGATTTACAAAGAGAAACTAGCCAATCGGGTTGAAGGAAATTTTAACAACGTTTAAAATTGCTTATCGATTATTAAACGTAGGACTACAAATGTTTGAAATATAAAATGTAATTTTTAAACTTAATTCTCATAATTTTTCTTCAATAAAAACTTTATTTTAAATCTATTTTTAGTCATGAATTCTCTGATTGGATTAAATTCGAATTTTTGAAATAATAAATAACCAATTAGATTAAAGAAAAATTTTTAATTCATTTTTAAAAATATTGTTACATTTTATCTTCAATAATAATCTTTATTCTCATAATCTTAAGTCTAAGTTGGTAAGAATTTCCGATTGGTTCAAATTTGAATTTTTAAAAATAACTAACCAATCAGGCTGGAGTAAAGTTTAACGTTATTTAAATTGTATCTCAGCTGTTAGGCAGAGAACTATAAATGTTTTATAAATTAATTTTAAGAGTAATTATCGTAATTTCTTTTCGATAAAGCATCTATTTTCATAATCTTATATATGTATATAAGAATAAGAACTGTTTAATTGACTTAGATTCAAATTTTTCAAAATAAAAATTAACCAATAAATAAAAAGAAAAGTTGAACAATATTTAAACTATATATCAATTATTAAATGTAGAACCGTAAATGTTGAAATGGTTTAAAATGTCGTTATAACATTCCTTCTACAATATTAAAATTTAGTTATAGAGTTTAAGGAATCAAAATTAACTTATTAAGATTAAATTAAACTATTTTATTTTATTTAATTTACTGAATAAAACAAATAATAACCGTAAAAACAGGTATGTTATTTCAAATTTTGACGTATTTAATATGTTCTACACTCCTATTGGCTTAAATTCAATTTTTAAAAACGAAATAACTAATAAGGTCAGAGGAAAGTTGAATTATTTAAACTGTATATCGATTATTAAACATAGGACTATAAATGTTAAAACTGTTTAAACGTTATAACGTCGTTTATATTGTATAATATTAAAATGCAAATATATAGAAGATAAAATAGGGATTATTTTAATAATTTAAAATAGGGAAAAATTAATTTAATTATATTCCATTTAGTTAATAGAGTAAAATAAAAAAAATAAAATAATTTAGAAGCTGTAATATGCATGATTTTAAAATTCTTTCCAAGAACGTTTCCTTTACTCCGATTGGCTTCGATTCGATTAAAGAAAAAGAATTAACCAATTAGGTTAGAGGAAAGTTGAACAATATTTAAACTGTATATCGATTATTAAACGTGGGACTACAAATGTTGAAATGGGTCATTTTACCTTCGATTTTTGCTATTTTTATTGTTTACTTTTTAAGTTTTTTTTTTAGATATGAAATTATACTTTTTAATAATTTAATTTTAATAAATGAACGGGTTTCTTCCATTAATAATTAATACAATTTTAAAAATTAAATTATTAGCAAAGTATGTCAGAGAGTGATTAAAAGTAGACATATACAAGATTTAATATGTATATATAAATATAAATTTTTGAAAATTGTATTTTTCATAAAAATTCAACTTAAAGTAGACACAATCAACTTTGGATTTCTGCCAGACACTTTCTAAATTATTGTCATGTAAAGATGTCAAGTCCGTTTTCACTAATGTAGATATTAAGAATATTTGAATGAAATTTTTCAACCAAAAACTCTCTTTATTTTTACATTTTCTCTAATTGTAATTAAAATATAATCATTTTAAATTAAAATTAGTATAATTTCACTTCGATATCTTCAATAAAAACTTTAATTCTCATAATTTTTAAGTCTATGTCAGTAAGAATTCTCCTATTGGTTAAAATTCGAATATTTAAAAATATCTAGCGAATCGCGTTAAAGGAAAGTTTATTATTATTATTATTTTTTTACTTAAACTGTATATTAAATGTAGGACTATAAATGTTTAAAAATAAGTCAAAACGAGATCATTTTCAAAATAAATTATCGCAGAAAAAAAAATATATATATTATTTTCATTATTTTACGTCTCTGAATTTAAATTATAAATAAGATATTATCTGATTGGCTTCGATTTGAATTTTTGAAAACCAACTAATCAATAAGGTTAGAGGAAAGTTTAACAATGTTTAAACTGTATATCGATTATTTAATATAAGACTATAAATGTTGAAACGGATCAAATGTTGTTATAACATTGCTTCTATAATATTAAAATCTAGTTACAGAAGCTTAAACGACTTGTTTTATTTAATTTTTGGACTCAATAAAGCAGAAAATAAGTTTTAAAAATGTTTTAAAAAAAATTTGAATTAATTTAAATTATAATGTATTTAACACCGATTGGTTGAGATTTGAATTTTTAAAGCAGGAATAACCAATCAGGTTAAAGTTTAACGATCTTGAAACTGTGTATAGACTATTAATTAAACATAGGACTATATATACTTGAAATAATTAATTTCTCTTCAATTAAATCATTTAAAGTCCATATATAAGCAAGAATTCTCCGATTGGCTTAAATTCAAATTTTTAAAATAGATCTAACCAATCAAGTCGCAGTAATGTTTAACGATGTTTAAACTGTATCTCGACTGTTAAACGTAGGACTAGAAATGTGTCGGAGAGAACATAGATGAGAATAAAACTGAATTATCGGATAATTTTGGAAACATTTCTGTGGTGTAGGACACACACCAAAGATGGAAGCATATCCCAATCACCGAACAAGCTTGGCGGACATTGAATGATGAGATCTGACTTTAATAAAAGTGATCGATGGCTACTAGAGAACGTTTTCTATCGACAACGCTCTCTTATGACCAGAAACAAACTAGTATCAATGCCAATCAGTATCAGCATCGATTAACGATAACATAATACGAAAAAACCCCACCATTTTTTTTACATCTCTTGGCATATTATCAAGCTATAAATTATTAAAAAATGAATTTTTCTATACATATAATTTCATTTTAACTTCATAAATGTAAGATTTATCGTAGAGTAAGTTCAATAAAACTAATGGAAATAGAATCTTTTGTTTGAAATTTAAAAAAAAAAAACGGAAGGAAAGAAAGGAAGAGGAAGACAAAAAAGAGGAGGAGGAGGAAGAAGAAGACGAAGAAGAAGAAGAAGAAGAAGAAGAAGAAGAAGAGAAAGTTTAAGGCAATCAACAAAACGTGTGACACCATAAGACTGTCAGTAGAATCTTCAGATATTTTTCTATTCTTGTAGCCGGAGGGGTTACAGGAAAAAGCTTTTGCCTTACTTTACTCTTGTCTTGTAACCAACATAACGTAGATACAGTCTAGACCTATCAAACAACATGGTGGTTGTCAAAGGCTCGGATGCTGTTGCTAAGCAACGAATGCCCGAGGATGGACATAATATTTGGTGATAGAAATGCTTGTCAGTGGGGAGGAGTCACCTAATTTCTAATTTTTCTAGCTATTGGGTAAATCGCCTAAAGATACATATAAACAGGAGGAGGAAAATTCATTCTACTTTTCTATCCTTCTTCTTCTTTTCTTTCTTCGTTTTATAAAACGGAACAAAGTCTTATCCGGATCCTTTATAACTAGAAAAATATTAAATTTACATAATTCAATTTGTATATTTTAAGATTCATATAAAATTTTTAAAGGATTTTTTTTTATCAGAATAAATGTTTAAAAAAATCCTCCAATAGAATATCCGTTTTTAAAAACCTTACTTAGATTATTAGCTAAGGAAAACTGCATCGATCCTTATCCTTATTGGCCAGCCTTGTTAGTTAGGATAATGAATGAGATAAAAGATGATAAACGTAAAGATTTGTTTATCACTTAATATTTTACTAAGCCCTTTAATGATATCGATTAATTTTAATGGCTGATAACTTTTGGATAACAATAAATTATCCCGTAATTTTGATAGTTTTGAGCGTGGAATCAACCACATCTGATAAATCACGATGGCATTTTTTTTTTCTTTTATTATTTATAGAGATGATTCCTTCATAAACTCTTATTCTTTCCTTTATTTCTGTGGCTACTTCAGCTTGTTTTCATCCTCTTGACCGACTGCTCCATCCAATTAATAAGCAAAAAGTCTTAATCCTCTTGGTTATTGATCTTATTGCCAAGAATATCTAAGCTCTTTTGAGGTGTTACTTTCAACTCTTGTAAGTCTCNCATTAATTTTAAAATTATTTATGGGAGATGAGTCAGGAGCTAGGATATTTGCTTACTTGTTGGAAGATTTCTTCTTCGTTTTCCTTTATTTCTGTGGCTACTTCAGCTTGTTTTCATCCTCTTGACCGACTGCTCCATCCAATTAATAAGCAAAAAGTCTTAATCCTCTTGGTTATTGATCTTATTGCCAAGAATATCTAAGCTCTTTTGAGGTGTTACTTTCAACTCTTGTAAGTCTCTTGTTATTATTCTTACGCTTTATACAAAGTACTTACCCTTTTCTATAACTATAATATAGCCCTAAATGATCGTTTTCAGTTTTAGATGCGAGAAAAGAAGGTAGAGAGGCCAACAAATTGTAACTTTATTCACATGCAATTTATGAAAGTGAGAAGGATAGAATACATTTTTTTTTCTTTCCTAGTAATGTAGGAAAATGGTATATGATAAGAGGGAATTCCTCAAATGATACGAGTTGGCCTCCAAATGGATAAAAGGCGCTCTTGTTTGATCAAGAGGTACTGGCTGGATTGATAAAAGTGGAAGATGCTTTTGTCAACATCAGGTCTAAGATGGAATAGAATTAAGGACGATTCCATTCATTCCTCCTATTCTCTAGAGCTCTTTCTTAAAATCTTTTTTAAGCATCTCTTTTCTCGCTCTACACTTTCGGTGGCGAAATATTTATTGAGAAAATTCTATATTCAGATTTGTCTGCATCTTTTCATCTACAAGTTTCTTGTACTATGCACAAATTACTACAAAAAATTAACTTTTTTTTGTAATAATTTGTACTAAAATTAAACTTTCCAATATATTTAGAATATATATACATATATAAATTATATTTATGCACAAAAATTTTATTAAAAATTTATATTTTTTGTATACTGTCTATGAGTGTTTAGAGGTAAAGTAAGATTTACAGGGGCAAGGTCTATTTTAAAAATGTTTAAATTATTATTAAAAAATATAATTTAATTTTTATATATTGAATTGTTATCACATATTTTATAAATAATGCTATTTTTAAAATTGTTTACATATTTTCCACAGTCTTTAGCTGAACATCAACGTCTAAAGCTCTGTTTCTTTTGTAATCTGTATGCAAATTTATGTTATATAGATATTAAATTTACGCGTAGAGAATAATTTTAAACGTATACATCATATATACAGTAAATATTTTTATATTTTTGATTAAATTTTTAAAACAGAAGAAGTAACATACAAATTCTAAAGCACGGTAAAGCACGAGAAAACATCTAAAAAACAAATTTTTATAATTAAATTAATATATTTAAAAGAAAAAATTATAATTTTATAAACATTAACTCAGGAATCAATGCTTAGTGAAAATGAAAATTTTCATCAATTTGCCCGTAACATAAACAAATTTTATCAATGTATCTGGTCCCATGGTAACAGAGGCAACGCAGGAACGGCGATTCTAGTTAAACATGGCATCAATATCGTATACCGGACACACGACGACCACGGACGGTTGGCTCTTTGTGATATAGAATTTTCACAAGAAATGCTGAGAATCATCTCAGTGTACTGCCCATCAGGAGATCCGAAGGCAAGACGTGACTTTATCAATATCCTTGATTTTTATCTGGATTCCACTAACGAAGTCGTATTAGGCGGTGACTTCAACTTTGTCGAGAAAGATATAGACAGAATAGGAAACACCTGCAATAAAAGCGAAACTAAAATTTTCCAGACCCTGAAAGATCGGTTCGACTTAATTGACATTTGGCGTAAAATGAACCCCCATAAACGTGAATTCACATACCATCAGAATAAATCTCACTCCCGTTTGGATAGATTCTATATTTCTAGTCACCTCCAACAGATAACATCAGAATGCGAAATCATTCCGAATCACTTAACTAATCATAGCGATGTTATTTTAACACTCGACTTAACAAAGAGGAAATGCAAATCCAAACATAG
>NW_019389325.1:102377-145510 GCF_000671375.1 Centruroides sculpturatus
GCATCAACCTTAAGGGAGCAATCAGTAAGTTTAATGTTTAATTTATTTATTTAAATTATTTAGTTATATAAATTCAATAATGGTGTTTTCTGATACGCTCTGCTTCTTATAATCATTTCCTAATTGTGATTCAAGTATTAACAGTAAAGTTATTAAAATAACGTCTCATCTGCTCTTCCTCTCTCCCTCCCTCCTTTTTTTTAACCATTATTTCTCTATTTATATTCTAATTTGTTAATAATATCTCTTCTTATATTACGAATTTTTAAGGTAATTTTCTTAAATTTAAATATCCAGAATTGAAATGCTCTTAATTTTTTTCATATGATGCTATATTGTTCTCGAAAAGAGGATCTTCAGAAGAAGACAATTACAGAAATTAATTTAGTGTCGCGTTTAGTTAATTATATAGATAAGGGCTAGATCTATATTTTAAGGGCCCTTACAGAGGATCCTTCGCTACATTAAAAAATAATTATAAAAGCGCGAGGCCTTAAACTGGTGGCCCTTTAGTGTGAAGCACTACTAAGCTTTAAGCGCAGAGTACAAAGTTGTAGATGTAAGCACTAAAAAAAAAGACCTTCACATCCATCAAATAATAACAAATTTAAAGGTGTGAAGCCAGGATTCAACGCGTAAAACTCTAAACTAGGGCTTACTCTCTAAAGCAATGATCTGGTAACGTGAGGTCCTAGCTATGGTCTCGAAACACTAAATTGTAGCTTGTTTAACTCATATATAAATCCACTCTTGCACTTAACTTGGATTTATGTACAGGAATAAATGTAGAGATGCTCAAATCTTCATCACTTTCCTACTTTCGTAAGATGTTTCTAATTTCTACATCCAAGTCTAGTCGAAATTGTAAGTATTTCTGTAATATTTACTCACCTTTTTTTGAAATTTAAATAATATTTTGCATGAGAAAGTAGGTATATACAGTGTGTATATAAGGGTATCGTTTTAAATTATCCAATTTATTTCGGGTCGCTTTTAGAATTATGTTTGGTACCAGAGATGAGAGAAGATTAGGATTTTTGGCTAGGATCCAAAGGAAAATTTTTATCCTTGTGGAACTCTTCCAAGTATATTAATGTTGTATCTTGAACCGAACACACTTCCGTACCATTTGGTGCGGTTGATCAGTTGTTATATGCAAAAAATGGATGCAAATGATGCGGAAGAGAAAAAGTGATTTCTTATGATTAAAATATATATATAAATATATATTACGTTTTAAATAAAACAATTATGTTGTAATTTATTAATTAATTTCATTTTAAAAATTGCTACACTTAGATTTTTATCTTTAATTCATCCATAGAATCGATGTTGTATCTATATGTAGATGCATTGAGATGGATGGAATTAACCATTATAATCGTTGAAAATTATTCATAATTCTTTTTAAAAAATAGAAAATTATTTAAATTTTTCTCGTGTCTTCATAACGATTCGAAATTCTTATTAAGTCTAATTAAAGGAAACGATTCTCAAATGAAGTATTCTTCTATTCTACTCCATTTACAATACTTAATCAGCTATTTTTTTCTCACATTCGATTGTATAATTATCTAACTCTTTTATTATTATTTAAATCTCATCTACACCTCTCTTCCCTCCTTCTTTATTAAGTTTCATTCATTTTTTCTCATTAATTCTTTCAAAAATCCAAGAAGAACTAAGATATTTCATCCATCTTATCCTTCATCCTTCTCTAGAGGAGATAGCTTATATTCGAAGATATCATTAAAAATTATACAATTCTGATTAAGAAAATTACATTATTTTCTTAATTAAATACAATTTTATACATTCTATAAATAAATAAAATCGAATTTTAATGCGTGACTCTTCAATATNTTTTTTATATTATATCTTATATAAAAGGATATACAACATGGTCATAGTAGAAGTAACTCCTGAATCTAAAGGTTTAATTCAGCATTTGTGTCATTTCTAATGACAATTTACTGGATGTTTCGGCTACAAACCAATCAATGTGGTGACAAATACAGCATTAGGCGTCATAACATACGACTGCTAAAGGTTTGAGGTTGTACAAGATCGATATAAACAAAATTCTTGGATTCGTTTTGCTTGTTAACTCTACGTATATGTGTGTAATTGTTTGGTTGCTCGATAGCTTTAACTAGGTTAGAAATTTCAATTAGTTTGAAACGTGGATAAATTCTGATTAAATTTTGTCAGACGGTTGTTTACCTCAGGCATTTATAACGCTTGTTTAGTCTATTAAATGTGTAATTTTTCATGTAAAAATTATCATTTTTCACTAATATCAATGCAAAAATTTCGGCTTCCAGGCAAAAATTATTATTAATTTTATTCGATACGTTAGAAAAATCCCCAAATATATAAAACTATTAAAGTCGAGGTGTTTAGTACTCCATTAAGTGATATGGCGTGGAGGAGAGAAGAGGATTAATTTAAACAAAAATATACTATTTTCTACTAGAGAATAGAAGAAGGAAGATGTAAAGAAAAGAAAAAAAAAGGTAGAAGGAAGGGATCATTGAATAAACTCTTTTATTTTATTAAGTGCCATTTCCTGCAGCACCAATCTTAATCTAAACTCGTTTCAAATAAAACTTAATAAGGTAAATGAAAAGCTAGATGTTTCTTTGAATTTAATCTGCTCTTCTCTCTCTCTTTCTCGTGGGAATCCTCTTGGGAGATGCTTTACCAAACAGTCATAAAATCTAACAACTTTTTCGTGGAGAGAAGCTCGAATTAGATAACTATTTCTCAAGAATTTTTACTCCCATTACACAATTCTACCCGTTTATGATTAAGAAAACAAGTGGAGTAAAGTATAATCCTTCATTAAAGTATAAGAAAATGTAATTTTTTTTTTCTTCGAAGAAATTCGAATGTTTTCTCCTTCGTAAAATATATTATTAACCTGAAAATTCTTAGAAAATCGAACAATAACCGTCCATCAAATTTGGCATTTCTTCAGCGTCCCTCTGGCGTCCGAGATAGGGATCCTTTTGTGTAACGTCATACATCTATCTTTTTTCACTCTCCCTTCTCTGTTCTCGACTGTATGGAGATCAAATTCAAGACCATATATATATATATATTTATATATTTTTGGATAAAAATTCTTCGTTCGAATGCGTTTAATATGTTTACGATTAACCTATCGAATCTAGTGTAAATTATCGCATGCATAATATTGATATTTAGCATCCTTCTCTTCCTGCTCCTCAACATCCGTTTGGAAGAATGAAGAAAAGATCTTTTCTCCCGGCCGACCTTGTCCTCGCTACTCTAAATTAGGGTGACGATGACGTGTTCCATTGACGTCAGGCCGCGTGACGTGACGTCACACGGACATCCGCATCGTCTTTGGAAGGAGGGAGGTTGGATCCGGCAGGCAGCAATGCGGCAGATCCGTTGCCATGGTAGCGCTGACCTGACATCCTCCCCTTGGCTATGAACAGTCGATCTTTCCGAGGGTCTTGTTTGTTGCTATTTTTAAACCGGAGCAGGAACCAGCTCTTGATGTTGGGGGCGTCCAGGTGTCGTATCCTAAAATAAACTCGCGACAGATGGCGAATGGATATCGTTGGAATTCGGATCTTTTCGGAGGTGAGTCGGTAAATATCGGATTTTCGACCCTCCCCCTCACGTATATTCATATACCATTTATCCTCCTTACTTTTCACTATGTAGAGGTAAAATACCTGCATGACCAGCCTCCATGTTGTCTCAATACACTCGTATAATTGCTAATTCTCAGCATCTTATCAAGCAAAGAATTGCAAGAAAAAGATCGAATCGCATCGCATCAGTTCCGATCTAGTAAAGTTTAATCGATCCGGATCGATCTTAATTAATTGATAACAAAATCGATCTTCTCTAGGATGCATTTAGATTCATTATACATGGATCTGTATACACGTAAACGTTTAAATATAGTTTTAATCGACGCTGTTTACGTGATTATAATCCGCTGTAAGCGTAGAGAAGATTGCATCTTCCATGAGATTAACGTGATCTTAAAGCTCTTAAATCTATTTTAAGAATATTTCACCCCCGATTTCTTATCAAAATTTTACTTGTAAAGCGCAAAAATCAATTGGAGATGTTCTCAAAATTCTAAAAAAATGGCAATATTTCAGAAGAATTTTGACTTTTTCTCTGTGGAAAAATTCGAGTTTAATAAAGAATTGTGGATTTTATTCCACAGAAATTTAATTTAGGCAGTTTATTTCACTAAATTTATGTAAAAAAATTCGTTAAAAATCATAAAAACGTGGACGGTTCTCGTGCACATTAAGAATGATAAGCAATACTCAAAACTGATGATGAGTATTGTTTACCAACCCTTAAAAAGAGTTCAGTTAAAGAAAGATAATTAGATCCTGATAGAATATAATTTAACATAAATACTATAAATTGTTAAATCTGCAAGAAAATATAATGAAAATGCACCCGAAACCTCGTTAGAAAAGAATACAAATTGAAGATGCACATTGCTTACTTCCTTAAGTGAATGCTCGAGTTTCATGTAAAAATTGGATCCTTTTAATACGTAATTGTGAATTTTGTTTTAGGAAAAATTTAAATTTAACATTTTTTTCACCAAATTTATGTAATATAAACCATTAAAAAAAGTCCGAAAAATATGTAAAATGCGTTTGTAAAGTACATTATGTAAGAATCAAACTTGAATATTGCTTACTGTTCCTGAAACGAGTTTAGTCCAGCCAAGATAAGTAAAATTAATGGATTATAAGTTTATAAACATTGTAAATTTATCAATAAAACTAAAATTTATAAACAAAATTTAGTGCAAATTCACCTAAAACTTCGTTAGAGAAGGATACAAACTGATGCTGCTCATTATTCAAGTGAATGCTCGAGTTTCACATGAAAATTGTATTATTTTAACATATAATTTCTTGTAGAGTTTACTCTCCTTTTAATTTAAAAACGTATAGATTAAAGAAACGAACGAAAATACTCAAAATTTTCCTAAAATCCAATTATGAAAGAGTCTACAATAAAGATGAGCATCTTTATAGAGAAAAGTTTGAGTTAGATAAACTAGTTTAACATAAAAATATTAAAAAAATGTGTGATGTTTTCACGTTGAAAATGCAAGAGATTATGTAAATATTCTTAATTTTTCATAAGATAAAGAAGTGGATGATGCTCATTGTCCGTTTATCCGGGATGAAGTTGGATAAAGGAAAAAAGTATGGGCTTGCCCAGGTATTTTAACAGTGCAATATAAACTCATACAACCATTTCTAAGTACAGTGAAATGATAGTTGAGGCAATATACCTCTTGTTACATAGCATCTACCAGATGGTGCACCAGATTAAGTGCTACTAAATGTCGTAACTGAATGTTATTTTACCATTATCTCCAGCAGGCGAAGCTATATTCTATAGGGTCATTGGTAACTTTTGTGGACATCTTCGAGTCAAATTACACAAGAATAAGAAGAAATATTTTATTAATTTAATCATCTTATTCTAATATACCATTCGATATCCTCATATCTTCATCATGATCACAAGAAGATTCCATTCATATCAAGTGTTTAACGATCGTTCGTAGTTAAAGATAGGAAGAAAAACATAAAAATTAATGAGGAATTTCAAAAATATATTCGATATATCGATGCAAATTTAAGTTTTGCAAATGATTTTAAATGGAAATTGCTCATCAGAGCTTGAACATATTCAAAAAAAAAAAAAAATCCATCAATAAAGCAATAAACTCGATCCATTTTCAATACATCTATGTAACAAATCATTTTTTATGGCTTTTACAAGCAAAAAATGGAAAAAAACACGATAATTTCTATATAAATAACAAGAAGACGACTAGAAAATAGAAGAATATTTTTAAAAGAAATAACATTACAGAAGACAGATTTTTATCATTGTTTATAATCCAGAAATGTCAAACTGGATGGCATCCATTTCGAAATTTCATAATTGCCACGGAGTTAACGTATAAATTCACTCTTTTCTTATTTATTGCTACGTTCCAGTAGAGTGCAAAGTGTGAAAAAAAGGTGTTAGATTTATAAAAAGTAAGGGCAAAAAGTTCTTTTTTTTATAGGAAAAAATCCTGAAAACAGATACCACGCTTGATTGCACCATATTGTACCGAGTTGAACGTTCACACTGTTGGTTGGCCAACAGTCCCACTCGTCGATAGATCTTTCTATTGTCCTAATACCCTATAGACCCGATATCTTGTTATGGCCAGCCACCATCTTTTAGCACGAATAATACTTTACACTGCGGTTTACTTATTGTTAATCGAAGAGAGCATCATCTTTTACATTAGAATTGCATACATCCCGCATGTTCGAACGGATTTTCTACTCCATAAAAGTGGTACCTGTAGGTCCTGATGGCTTGGAGCGTATCCAAAAATTACATTATACCATACCCAACACACGATCTTCGACCACACACGTTTATAAATCCGGGCTTATCTTCCTCCAGTTCTTGGCACTCACAACCGAAACACGCAGTTAAAACATTAAAAAAAAGAATTTCGTGGATAAATACCCCATTTTCTAGTAAATATATTCGTTCTTAATACCCCTGCTGAGGTAGAACAACAAAGAATAGTTAATGAGATTGCTACGTATACAAAAAAGCGGTTTGCAATGAAGTTACTATACAAATTCTACTAACTTTAAGCGCTTTGCAACGTTTATAAACGAACAATAGAACTCATTAAAATTTTTTAAAACGTTCCCTCATCGAATTTACTTTAAAAAATTCAGACAATATACAAAATAAAGTAGAAAAACAAGAGGAAAAAAAATAAATATATATATGTGTGTCCTTTGTATCTAGAACAAATCTTGTTGTCATGGACAAACATTAGAAGGAGTTTACTCTTTCTTATCCTGTTTCCGATGAGAATTCTGAAGAAATGGTGACAAAGAATAAGAAAATGTAAGAAGAAAAAAGATTTGCAGACTGTTTTTTATCCTTGTTTTTTACTTTATCTCTTAGTTGATATCGATATAATTTAGCGACTCTTATCTTTTATTTGGTGTAGTGAAGAGCCATCGAAACAAAATGAAAGGTAGAAGACGTCGAAAGTTTCTATTCATCCGACATTCTAATTAAGTAACATATACGACGTATCACTAATTGAAATTCTGTAGGAGTGTTTATTAATATTTTTACGCGGAGTTACGTTCGTTTATTAAGAAGAGGAGAAGGAAAAAAAACGGGGAGTTAAATTATTGCTTTTCTAATGGCATCTGGTTGATATCCCGCATATCGTAGTATTGTTATATCCCGCATATTTACTTTAGAAACGAGTTTCGGCTCCATAAAATATCTTTAAGAAAGAAAGAAAAAAAAAAAATACCGAGCGTATAATCCTGTAAAACTTCATTTTTATGTACTTAATCACACGAGAAATATCATTTCTACGCCCTTAATTGCATTAAGGGTATCGTTTTTTATGCATAATTATACGAGTAGAATCATTTTTGTGCATTTAATCACTCGAAGAGTTTCGTTTTGTACGCTTAATAATATAAAAAAATTCCATTTCTGTGCTTAATCATGCGAAGAGTAGCATTATCTATGCACTCACTCGCGTGAAAAACTTTAATTCTATGCATTTAATACGTGAAGTGCATCAATTCTATGAATTTAATTACATGAAAAGTATTACTTCTATGCTTAACTATGCAAATATAATTTGTAACTTGAATATCTTCAAATCTATGCGTTAAATCACATAAAAATGTTCTTAATTATGTAAAGAGTGGCATTTTTATGCTCTTAATCTTAAGAAGAGCATCATTATAGTCTTAAACATTATATAATTCTTCATTTTTAGTGAACTTAAGCTTAGAGTTGATGCTACAAGTTAATATGGTGCATAGAATCGACTGTTGTTACAAGTGTAATAAGTGATTAGGATCTCCCGAGGTGAAGCCCAATCATTGCTGTCTACCATCATTCTATTAACGATAGATAACAACCAATTGCTACAAATTAGTCAAATAAGTTGCGATTGTCAGAAAATTACACAATAATAACCAATTGGAAATTATTTACTCATCATTTAAATCCTGTCACATCCTCCATGTCTCTAAGAGAAGAAAGATAACCAAGAGGAAAGTAGGAAAAAAAAAATCGATTTTCAGCATCACTCCTTCGATAATAAAATATTATAAACAATAAAATAAACATAAATTTCGCATTCTTTTTAATATTTAAAATTTATTTCTAACAAATTAGGAGAATTACTTAGACTTATCTCACACGCTTCTATAGTGTCGATGCATTATAATATGAATAATTGGAAACGAACGGGTCATGTGCCAAAAATCGACAATGGCAAGAAAGTATCGATTTCTCTTTTCGTCGCCATCTTTATTTATAACCAAGCGCTTTCTAATTTTCTATCCACTGTATCTTATTTTCTCATCATGTTCTCTTTCTCTCCTCCTTTAGCATCTCTTGCATCTCCCGCATCTCTTCGCATCAATGTGTGTATAAAGGTAGAGAGAATCGTGTATTAACTGCTTCTATTTTTAGTATTGGTAAAAAAAGGAGAGGATCTTATCATCCTTTAGACACGGAACTAACCCTATATTACATTTATCTTATAAATATATTATATAGTTACACCGTATAACGCTCAGTTTGTAATACTATCAGGAGATGTTTTTCCAACTCTCCTATTCTCTAACTGGATAAAAATGATGTTTTTTTTTTCTATAAAAATTTAATATTTTGATATTTTAAGCAATAAATTTTACTAAATTTTACTAAATAATAATTCGAAAATATACATATATAATATATTTTTTTAAAGTTTAGATTGAATCTATGTGTAAGAAGTATTGTATCGTGTATAGCACGAATTATAAGAGTTCATAAATATATACTTTGCTTAAAATTTAATTAGTTTGACCTATATTTATGTAGATAAATATTTAAAAATGTAAGAAATCTATCGATTGGTTAGTTATTTTTAAGTTTGTTTTCTTAATTTTCGGCATTTTAGCACCGTTTAAAAATGGAGGAAAGTATGCAATTTGTAACGCCGATCGACTTTCGGTAACTTTTTTCTTCTTTTTAAATTATTCAATTAACGAAGAAAACAGCCATTTTGATAAATAAAAGGTGACTGACGTCAGAATATTCAATTATCCAATCAAAGAAACCGTTATACGTACGAACGAGGAATATTCAAATGTAATATTTCTCTTCTGCTGACGTTTATGACCTTATGTTTCTCATCAAGACTTTTATCTTCTTTTCTTAGCTATTCTAACGATAGTTTTTACTCTTTTAAGCCTCCATTCCTCCCCCCCTTTTCTACGTCCTCACTGTCCCCACCGCATTGCCATGACGTATAATTTTAGATCATTTATCAAGTTGTTCACTATCCTCTCTCCAGCATCTGGACAGAGAAAGAAAGAGAAAGAGAGAAAAGCCAAGCCTGCAGATTGGGTGGAGACTAGTATAAAGCTCATAAGATGCTTATCTGTTTGTCCTTTCTGTTGAATTATCAATTACCAATCGGTCTGTTTGTCTGTCTGCGCCGCTTTATTATATCCGCTCCGTTCAAACTCTAACCTAAAAAAAAAAAAAAAAAAAAAAAAAAAACAATACAAAAATGATATCCACGGATATCGAACAAAGGGCGAGACGCGTTTTTCAATTTTTAAAAGTAATAGCCTCGTAAATGTTCCGGTTCGGATACAACACGAAAATTTCGATACTTTTGTATTGTTCGAGTCTTTATTTAGCTTCGTAAACCTCTCTGTAATTAAATTTAATTATTTTCTTATGAATTTTTTAAAATGCACTAAAAGAAAGGTCACTCTATCTATACAATGGTTACAAAAAAGTGAAAATTATGTACGGAAACGCGATTTCCTATTATTTTAAGGTGTCAAATAGTTAAAAAAGTACTTAAAATTTGAGTTTTAAACCATTATTTTTAATCAAACACCCTAATTTTTGGTACAAAACACGAAAAAGTCATTTTTGAGCAGGCGAANGCATCAACCTTAAGGGAGCAATCAGTAAGTTTAATGTTTAATTTATTTATTTAAATTATTTAGTTATATAAATTCAATAATGGTGTTTTCTGATACGCTCTGCTTCTTATAATCATTTCCTAATTGTGATTCAAGTATTAACAGTAAAGTTATTAAAATAACGTCTCATCTGCTCTTCCTCTCTCCCTCCCTCCTTTTTTTTAACCATTATTTCTCTATTTATATTCTAATTTGTTAATAATATCTCTTCTTATATTACGAATTTTTAAGGTAATTTTCTTAAATTTAAATATCCAGAATTGAAATGCTCTTAATTTTTTTCATATGATGCTATATTGTTCTCGAAAAGAGGATCTTCAGAAGAAGACAATTACAGAAATTAATTTAGTGTCGCGTTTAGTTAATTATATAGATAAGGGCTAGATCTATATTTTAAGGGCCCTTACAGAGGATCCTTCGCTACATTAAAAAATAATTATAAAAGCGCGAGGCCTTAAACTGGTGGCCCTTTAGTGTGAAGCACTACTAAGCTTTAAGCGCAGAGTACAAAGTTGTAGATGTAAGCACTAAAAAAAAAGACCTTCACATCCATCAAATAATAACAAATTTAAAGGTGTGAAGCCAGGATTCAACGCGTAAAACTCTAAACTAGGGCTTACTCTCTAAAGCAATGATCTGGTAACGTGAGGTCCTAGCTATGGTCTCGAAACACTAAATTGTAGCTTGTTTAACTCATATATAAATCCACTCTTGCACTTAACTTGGATTTATGTACAGGAATAAATGTAGAGATGCTCAAATCTTCATCACTTTCCTACTTTCGTAAGATGTTTCTAATTTCTACATCCAAGTCTAGTCGAAATTGTAAGTATTTCTGTAATATTTACTCACCTTTTTTTGAAATTTAAATAATATTTTGCATGAGAAAGTAGGTATATACAGTGTGTATATAAGGGTATCGTTTTAAATTATCCAATTTATTTCGGGTCGCTTTTAGAATTATGTTTGGTACCAGAGATGAGAGAAGATTAGGATTTTTGGCTAGGATCCAAAGGAAAATTTTTATCCTTGTGGAACTCTTCCAAGTATATTAATGTTGTATCTTGAACCGAACACACTTCCGTACCATTTGGTGCGGTTGATCAGTTGTTATATGCAAAAAATGGATGCAAATGATGCGGAAGAGAAAAAGTGATTTCTTATGATTAAAATATATATATAAATATATATTACGTTTTAAATAAAACAATTATGTTGTAATTTATTAATTAATTTCATTTTAAAAATTGCTACACTTAGATTTTTATCTTTAATTCATCCATAGAATCGATGTTGTATCTATATGTAGATGCATTGAGATGGATGGAATTAACCATTATAATCGTTGAAAATTATTCATAATTCTTTTTAAAAAATAGAAAATTATTTAAATTTTTCTCGTGTCTTCATAACGATTCGAAATTCTTATTAAGTCTAATTAAAGGAAACGATTCTCAAATGAAGTATTCTTCTATTCTACTCCATTTACAATACTTAATCAGCTATTTTTTTCTCACATTCGATTGTATAATTATCTAACTCTTTTATTATTATTTAAATCTCATCTACACCTCTCTTCCCTCCTTCTTTATTAAGTTTCATTCATTTTTTCTCATTAATTCTTTCAAAAATCCAAGAAGAACTAAGATATTTCATCCATCTTATCCTTCATCCATCCATCAATCCTTCATCCTTCTCTAGAGGAGATAGCTTATATTCGAAGATATCATTAAAAATTATACAATTCTGATTAAGAAAATTACATTATTTTCTTAATTAAATACAATTTTATACATTCTATAAATAAATAAAATCGAATTTTAATGCGTGACTCTTCAATATGTCATGAATCACACGTCGAAGCTCATCACCATTTATCTTCGATAATTTATGCTTCTGACTCAATTAATTTATGTAAATATATATTTTTTTTCAAAGAGATTTTATCTTAAGAATGGAAATAATTCGAATTTACTTATTTTATGTTATTATTTTTCCAATTAATTTATAGAGAAAGCGAGAAACAGAGAAAGGATTTTGCTATTAAATTATCTACTAGTTCTATAAATAAACTGATTAATCACTTTATTGCCAAGATAATAGAATTAATTTTTGAACATGGCAGAAACTGTTCTTTATCAAAAGTAATTTTATTCTGTTGTTAGATTATTCCAATTTTATCAAAGGAGAACGTTGAGATTAAGTTATTAAAGAATTCCGAGAAATATTCTGCATGCATCGCTAACAAAACTTGCTCTATTAATCCATGTCTTTTAATTAGACTAATTATTGTAATTAGTGCTTGCTTTCGACGTCATTCTTTTCCTTTTCTTTCCTCATCTCTCTTTCTCTTCCTCTCTTCCTCTTCTGCATCAACCTTATCCATTGCTATAATAATCGAATATTTCGTCTCTTTTTCCCTAATTTTTACATCAAATTATTAATAAAATAGAGAATTTTATAATAAAACATCCTTTAAAAATATCTTATAACTTAATTAATCGCATTACGATTAAGTAAATGTAGTAAAATTAGCATTAATTTTAAAATTATTTATGGGAGATGAGTCAGGAGCTAGGATGTTTGCTTACTTGTTGGAAGATTTCTTCTTCGTTTTCCTTTATTTCTGTATGAAAATTAGAGATTAAAGAAAGATTTTTTAATATAAAAACGTTTAAAAAAATAGAATATAAATTAATTAATAAACGATACGATAAAGTAAATATAGTATTAACTCGTAAATCCTCCGTGTCGAGATGCGGCTGATGATACATCGTCGCAACTGAATTTTCTGTTATCTTCTACTCTTATAGATCAAGAGATGGCTTATTTTATATTTCATAAGAGATAAAAAGCACTTTTACATTCCATTTTCAGCCTACTATCGCATATATCAAGCGTACGATTAACGATTTTTAGCACGCATCACTTTCAGTAACGCGTGTTACGCCGCATTAAATTAAACTTATCATCATTAATATCTAAGTGGCAACAATTTTTCTCAATAAAAATCTTCAATTTTAGCCGTTATTTAGGAGGAAAAAAAATCAGCTTTATAGAGCCGAATTACTCGATACAGAAGTGATTCTTGTAGTACAGAACAGTGTAATTATCTTCGTTTTCCTCCTTCAATGAATATATAAATTCAAGTTAATTTCGATTGAAGTCCGAGAGAAAATTACTAGAATTTCTGTAAATCACATCAGTTGTAGTTGTGATTAAACGATCATTTGGCTTTTTGGTTATTATTAAATTTGACAAAGTTTGTAATACAACGGCGCAGCCCCCAGGGAATTAGAACAGGAGAGAGAGAGATGCTTGTAGTGAAGGAAGATGCAGCAACAATCCTGGATGATCAAGTGGATGTAGTTAAACAATGGCCGTCGGTCAATATCTAAATTCTCTCTCTACTGTTGTCGGATTGATGACAAGCTTTCCCGATCCAGTCGTACAGGAGAGATCAAACACTTCGGATTGTCGTCCTACCTCGCGTGATGCCACGCCAACGTGGACCGAAAGTTGCATTTGTTAGAGTTTTGTGTGACAGACAGGACGATCGCTCAGTAGAATTGGCTTGTTGAGGAGCATTGTATCGAGATGGCAGCGAAGATTGTTATCTGACACGAACCATCTTTATATAGAATGCAGTAGAAGAGACTATAAAGAAAATGGCGGATTCTTTCACCTTTCTTCTCCATTTATTAATTAAAATTTTATATGTGTTTACGTATATATAAACGAAGAAAAATCAAGTTTTTAAGTTAGAAAAATAAACGAGGAATTATTTAACGTCTAAGTTTTTTGAAAGTTTTTATCGTAGACAAACACAATAATGGCGTTAGTTCTTTAATCTCCATAGGTAGAGACCGCAGGAGGCCCCTCTGGGGATTACTCCATCTTTGGCCATCAAGGTGGCGCTATGAAGTTAGCAATCAAGATAGATAGCGCTATACCTTCTGGCAACCTGCCAATCGCCGTTTGGTGGCACTGGAGTCGCCCTGCGACTCGCGCGCTCTCTCTAACGACGCTAGCAGCGCCTTCTAGCGTCACTCGCAGAAGATTTTTTTTTTATTTCGTGAAAAATGCTTCTAACAAATTACCGAAAGCTGAAATTTTTCACTTTACTTTCGTGCTTTTTTTTAAACTCTCGTTTCTGTTGATAGGAGATTTTCTTTTTAAATTTTACTTTAAATAAACGTCACAATTTGTAGATACCCTTGTTCTATTTAAAAGCTAATAGATACTATTTTAAAAATATAATTCACGGAATGTAAAATCTATTTTATTATTGAGAAGGGAGGAAAAAATATGGCCACGATCACGCAAACTTGTCGTTGGGGTATTGAAACAATCTCTATTCTATATATACATATATTAATTTATCAGTATGCAATTTTAGAAAGAAAATAAATAATAAAAACACGAGCTAACTTTGTAATATTGTAATATTTTTTTTTTTTTTTTTTAAGTTTTATTCAAAAACCAGAAAGAAATTCTATCAGATGGTGGAGAAGGAGAGTTCAATGAATAATTCTGTAAGAGAATAGCGAACATAGTAGGAAATTTCACTCGTTTCGAAACTTTTGATTGCTACTTAACGTTTTACTAAATTGCTAAGGCTGTTTTATTTTAAGAAAGACCAAGTATAATCTTTAAAAGGGGGGATAGCTTTCCCTCGCAACAGTTTAACTAAACGATTTAAAGTTGTTTTAGTCCGAAGCTAATTTCCTTAAACGAAAGAAACTTTTCTTCATGATCGTGGTCTTTAATCCGCTAACCGTTACACAATCACACGATCATAGTAATCACGATATAGAGCCTAGATAAAAAGAGTGTAACCACTTCAACAGCCACAGACACACGTCACAGAGATACAGTAAAGCTTTAATCACGTGATAGAATAAGTTGGTGTATATAAAAGGCTTCAACTATAGGATTAAAAATTATTATTATTATTCATACAAACAGGACCAAACGAGGAACCTTTTTTTTAGAGTTGTGGTTAAACAACACGTTGACGAAATTAAACAACAGTGTTAGCATTCCCTAGAGTGCCGAATTAATTCAATTATAGTTTAACACTTATTGATGTAGATCGATATTTTTCAAGGATAAAGAATTATTTCTCTTCCTTCTTATCTGATGTAACAAATTATCAGCTAGAACCATATCATATCTTTAAAGTTGTGTTATTAATGTGTTCGAGTTTTGTTGAGTGTTGCATAACCAATGAGTTTCACTTTATTTATGCATCGACGATCATCGATTGAAGTATTCTGAGATTTTACACACGCGACCAACAGATCAGAACAAATCCTCCATAAGCATAATGTTTAATAGTTTGATATTTACCAAAAAAAAGGGGGAGATGGACACATTATTGACTCTTTTTTTACTATTTAAATTAATTGCATCAATTAATTAGTAAAGGAGGAACTCAATTATAAACTCAGCTAATTTTTTAAAGTGATAATCAATGGAAAATTATATTTGCACTCTCAAGAACTATGTAACTTTAAAGTAACTATAATTTTCCTCTGGGCATAGGAGAAATTCTATTTTCTATTATCTTGTTTCCTATATTTTTAACTTGTTAAAGTACATGTCCTTTCCAATTTTTTTTCAGGTTCGCATTCAATCAATAACTTCTCTTTTTTTTATAGCTTTATTAATGATGACGGCGTGTTAATTAATTAAATTTTCATAAATTTATCGAAAAATTATTATATTTATTATAGATTTTTATATGTGGATAATGGTTCTCTGTATGGTTTTATCCATAAATCATGTAAAACTTATCGCTACTTTTGATCAGATTTATCTTCAATGCCTAATTTTTTTTTCTTTTTTTTAATGATTTATTAATGATTAGAGAGAATTGAGTTATATTTTCGTATAAAAATATCCGAAAATTTTCATATATCTTTGCAGATTTTCGCTACAGAAGTATACATTTTTTTTACTGTTATATACTAAAATATCTGTAATTTTAATCATTTTAGAGCGTGTATCAGTAGTAGAAAGTGATTTTAATCGTGTTTTCTAGTAAAACGTTTACATTTCTTTGCATATAGTTTCCTAAATACCTTATAGATTTTGGACGATAGCCATCTATACGATTTCAATACATTAATAATGCATAGGGGTGTCGTTAATTAGCAACGTAGTGCATAAAGCGATCAGCTGGAGATGTCAGGCATTATCGTCGCGTTATCCCCCGTAGATATGAATTAAACATCCAGCTTTTCGTCTCTTTCTAGGTGATGCAGAGGTGTTAGTCTCGCCTCTAGCAGTCTTCCACCTGTTCCACACCCTCGGTAGTCTCTCCATGAGAACAAAATGTGTAATTCTGGATGTTCTGGATGCTCCACATGTTCTGGATGTCCCGGGGTGAGTATCTTGATGTTTTCTGGCTTTGAGTTTTTGCACGGCTGCGCATGGGTGCACGCTTTAAGTTTTGTAGTGCTGCGACATGAAAATAAAAAAATAAAAAATAAAATAAATAAAGAAGAAAACAAAATTTTCGCCATTTTTAATCTGGCACCATAAGCATGCTGTAGATTATTATTAGACATGAAGTGCACTCTTTATTGTTACAATAAGCAGCTCACCTAATCACACTTGTTTACATAATTAGCAAAGAGCTTTTAATCTTATAGAGATTAGCTACAATTCTAATATTAGCTGACTTTACTAATTACTTACTGTTGAAATTAAGCATTAAAGATAGGTTTTTAATGAATATGAATGCGAGTGTCTCCAAGCTACAAACAAATCTGACAACCTTTGACGTCACATTATTCACCATCTTATTCAATAGACAAAATGTCAAAGTTAGTTTTACTCCTGCATCTGTCAGCAGATGTGTGTTACGCGTCATTCCTAGAGAAAATTTACATTCAAAACTTACCGTCTACCTTTACATTATTCAAACTTATTTTAAACTTATTCCAGCGTGAAATTTTTTTTTTTAAATNCACTTACTAAAATTAAAATACGGGTACAACAATAAAAATCAGGATAATGTATTTAACGTAGAATCCTTTTAAGCGATTTCTGCATCAGAAAATAGAATTCACTCACAGGATTATACAAATGAGAGGAAAAAAAATACTGTCATCTTACAGAAGGAAAGTGTCAGTATGCAGTAGAATCGAAAAGTGAAGTGGGTAAGTTCGCAATCATCATTTACGACTTCGATACTGCTGATGCCATATAGATTTAGAAAGTAAAGAAACAATGAAACAGAAATTTATTCTTTATTGTTCTTACAGTTCTTTTTTTTAGCATCCAAAAACACGATAATGTTCCTGGAAGTAAAAGTTTGTTTTTATTATCCTTTTGTCGGAAGTAAAATTATGTTTCGAGACAATACTATTATCCATCTTCGTAAGTTATGATATATAATTTTATTTTTCTTTCAAAAAATAAACCATTTTTTATTAGTAAAAAATTGTAAATATAATTTAGAATTTACATTTGTCGGTTTTTTAAAATATTAGTAATACTTTATGTAATTAGAGATAAACAGATTTTACGCATATTGGCAACGTTTCGGATTAATTTTATGCTTCGATTACACCAGTTAAAATCTTGTTACTTACTCAGTCACAACATTCAGTTATGTCAAACGAAAGAAAAAAAGAAGGAAAAGTTTCTGGTATATTCTACTGGGAAATCTAAATGCAGATTAGAAGGATTCTTGAGACATATCTTTTACAATTGTAAGAAATTTTGCTTCAAATAAAATCGATATAAATTAAAAGATTCTATTGTATCAACCAAAAAAAAAGTTTTCTTTTTTCGTTTTCTTACGATTTATTCAAAGTAGAATATTTTAAACTTTCTAAGTTACTTTTCATTAACTTAGAAGATATTGAAAGTTGGAGTTTTAATAGAAACTTGACAATATCTTGAAAATAGAAAAATTCAAGAAGGTTGTCATAAACCATCAAGTAGTGGAATTAAGATCATATATGTCTAAGATGCCTAGAAAATAATTAAAGTTATGATAGATTTATTAGAAATACTTGTAAAAACTGTAATAAAAATATAAGAATGTACCATTTCGATAGCGACAAAGTAGACATTTAATAAAATTAATGAATATCGAAGTCGATCATTTAGAATTATAATAAATGACAGATCAAATTCTTTAAACATTCAAAGCTATTTATAAGCTAATTACTAAAAGTATAGATTTATAAATAGAAAGCATATTTATTTATTGAGATTTAAATGGAAAGTAATAGTGGGTTTCAGATTACAAATTCTAGGTACTTAATCTTAAAAGAAAAAAAATGTAACAAAACTCTGAACACCTGATCTACTGAGTTCATTTCGAGTTTTCAATGGTTTTTTTCAAGTTATTTTTTCATTTCAACTTGATCCTTTTACATTTGCAGACTTCAGATAATAAGTTTTTGGGGTTTCTCTAGATTATCCAAGCTTTAAAAAAATAAATGAACATTCATTTTATAGGTCTACAATGTTGTTAGTTTTATGAAGTAAATACAAATTTTAAGATTAGATTTTACTTTAGTAAGCTCTTTAGAAAATAACAATTTAAAAGAAATTTTTTCTATTATTTTTATTTTGGAAGCAACAATAAAAACTTACACATTTTTTTTTTTAAACAAGTAAAAGAGTTTTTTTATTTCATTGATAGTTGTAGTTTATATTACGTCAATAATAGGATTAATAGATAAATTTCTTTTTCTTTTATTGAAGAAGAGAACAGAAGAAAAGAGCAGATTAAATTTGCTTTTATAAAGATAGTTGGAGAAAAGAAATGAGATAGATGGTGATAAATTGGTGGAACAAAAGAAAACGATTACCAAATGTATTGACGTAGAAAATAAAACATAATAATAAAGTTGCTATCAATAGAAACCCTGGATTGAACAGCTTCTTTCAGTTTTATGTCAATGAATGGATTTTTAACTGAAGTGAAAGATCAAGATTTGCAGTTTTCCTTTTTTTTCTTTCATTTACCAAAGGATTAAGAAAAAATTATAAAGTTTTTTAAAATGAATTAAGCGTATAAAGTGCGATTTTTTAATAAAAAAAGTAACTTAAAGTTCTATTTATTTCTTCCTTAATAAGAAGTTAAAACAGTTAAATAAGAAATAATTTATTATTTAAATCTCTAAATAAATTTGATTAAATGCAAAAATAAGTTTATTTTATCAATTAAATAAAATTAATGGAATATAGAGTTAAAGGAAACGAACATTTATAATTATACTAAAAAGTTTAAAACAAAATGAAGATATTTTTAAAACATAAGAATCCGTGATGTATTTCAATTCTGTCATCATATTCAGATTACAAATCCTACCAGAAATATATCTGCAGAGAGAAATGCAATGATTTCCAATATCTCAACACTTAAGGGAGTATTTCTTATGACATTTTGAATGAATTCCGATCGACTGAATGCTATTTAGTCGCGATCCTTAAAGAAGGCCTAAGCTTTGCTCTACTTTATCCGAACACGATCGACGATTATAGAATCTGCAGAAGGAATGAATACAGAAACTGTCGGAGATTTTCTGCTCTGCTGCAATAGGAAGTCAATTAGATAATCGATGGAGTCACGTGGCAGGCGGATAATTTGTCATTCTCTGTAAATAATGGACAGTGGCTGGCATTCGCAGCTGACTGAGAATTTAGAGTGACTTACAAGACAGCGGTGTCTCAAGTATTTCGAGTGGATGACCTCTACACTCTGTATGAATGCTTTTGTTCGTATAAGTGAGGTAATGGTATGAATAAATATGCTAAACTATCATTTTGAAAGTGTAATTTTCCATTAGGAAGTAACAAATATTTTTAATAAACTGAAAATTTCTTCGCCGTGACAAATTTACCATATAAATTTTCCCGTATATTTTGAACAAATATAATGAATTTTTAAATTGCACATTAGCTAATTTAGCTATTTTTCGATTTCATTTGCAAGAAGACTGCATCGACTGATTTAATAGCTAAAATTTAAATATTTAAACAGTTTAACTAACTCCATTCTCTTAGAAATAAAACACAAAATATAATAGGCCGTTTCTCGTTAATGAATTAAATCTATATTTTTTAATTCGTTATTTTATTAATAAGTAATACGATCGTTGTTGATTGACAGGCCGTTAGCCAATCAGAAGATCGGAAAGTAATAAACATACGAAGCGCGTGTTGTGGCTGTAATACGTAGACCAAAAACAAAAAATACAAAGATTTTTCTCCGCCTTATTTCTTGTATATTTACTGTTGATTTTAACAGATAAGAAAGATTAATACCTCGAAAGGTCAAGCTTCTATTAAAAAAATAAGTGATAAAAATAGTCAGAACGAACAAATTAGCTTCTTATTCTGACATTTAGAAAACTGAATCTTGCAGAACTGTAAACGGCGTTTGAAAGCAAACACGGTTGTTCAACACAGTTACTAAAGACTCCTCTTATAAAATCAATATGGGATTTGCTAGGAACTTGCTTGTCATACTGTCTCTTTCTACTCTTTACGCCTGGCGTCATAACTTTAGTATAAATCCGAGTAAACATCGTTTCGGCTTAACTATATTCCCAAAATCCCAAATGTCAATAAGTGAACAAAATAATTCTATAACCTTTAAAACTCATAATTACGCCTACAAAGATGATCCGTTTGGCTAACTTAACAAAATTCCAGTTAAGGGGAGAGAGAAACGTTTATAGTATCAAGCTAGTAGAGAAGTTGTTTTCCAACATAAACCTCAACCAATTCAATATATAATTTCCTACATCCAAAAAAAAGCGTGATATGTAATCCGATATATAGCATTTACTTCTATATAAAGCAAATCTTTATAAGAAAATGGATAACTCTATATCAAATTGATATCTATATATTATTATAATAATTCCACTTCTTAATATTTATTTTTAAGAAAAAAAAATATATATANTATAAATAATTTCTTTAGTTATTGAGCTAAATATTAAGAAAATTATTAAACTATAAATGAATTTCTAGCTTTAGAAGCAGTAAATTGTTAGAATTTTCATAATTTTTGCATATATTTATTTTGATCTAAAGACATTATTTAAATTAACAAGGTAGTTTAATTGATGCAAATGTTTTTCATGACATAAATAACTTGAACTTTAAATATTTAAACTAGGCATATCTCACCATTGCGTTAGTCTATAGCATTTAACAAATTAAATATTTAACCATAAAAATATTAATTAAAATTATAAAATCCAAATAAACTGCTTAATCTATATATAAACTTATAATTACAAAAAAAAAAAAAAATTAATAATAATAATAACAGTAAATCGAAGCAAATAGGGGATAAAATTCTGTAATGGAACTAATACACGACAAAAGGGATAAAAATATGTAAAAAAGTAAAATCGTGTAAATGTTAAATTCATTAATTTTATTAGAGTTAAATAACCCATTAAATTTTTCCGCTTCTCTAGTAGATATTAAGACAAGAAATTAATTCACGCTACCACAGCAGCCTCTCGTGGTTGCAATTAAGCTAAAATTAAAACTGCAATTACGGTATTAAGTCAGAATAAGTAGAATCTTTACTTTCACTGGTTGTTGCACACACAATGCGGGTTAATTGCCCCCCCCTGTAACGCTAATAGTATATTGTTATGCTAAGAACGGATTAAAGAAAGGCTACTAGATGTAACTGCTCACGATATCAAAAATAGCATTAATTTTTATACCGAAAATTAAAGGATAATGATAGCATCGAAGCAACAATCGTATAAAGGTGCTCCAGCAAGAGAAAAGTTGCGAAATGTGTTTCTTTCTGGCAATTGTGCAGCAATATCACCAACTTGCCATACGTCTTTCTTAACCTTGGACAACGATGGGGAATTTAGGTGGATTTCTGACTGTAGAGCTACAAACTTATCTCTCTAGGGATGATAAAGTAGAAGTTGAAACTTTTATAGCATTCCTCTCTCAGTAAAAGCAATAGATCATATCGTATCGTCCTGAAGGATTACTTTTTCTTACAGTTGTATGTTGGAGAATTACCTTTCGAAATCCATCTTTAGATTTTAAATTTAGTAATTAGTTTTAAATTATAGATAGATAATAAGAAAAATAGTAAATAATTTTTGCTAAATAGTAAATTATTTTAGTAATGATATTTACAACATAACAAATAATGATTATAAAAAAAATATTTCTTTTGTAAAGTTTGATTATTTGAAAATAATTATATATTAAAGTTAAGTTGACTGAATAAATTAATATTTAATTAATAATTACAGAATATTTTTAAGTGTAAGAGATGCAAAGATGTAAAAAAAATTGTTGTTGTGGGCTAAATACAAGCTAAATTTACAATGTTGCGCTCCTGGCACAGATTTATTTTAAATATTTGTAATGTAAATAAGAAAAATATGTTTTTGAAATATTTATTATTCACGTTATAATCTGGATTCAACTAATTGACATTTTCTTTGCAGTAATTACAAAGAATAAAGATGTTTGTCATTAAATTAAAGGCTAATTTCAATTTTGATTTATGTCTAATTACATTTAATTGACTAAAAAATGAGATTAAGTAAATTTCTTAATATATACTTAAATAACTATAGGCTATACGAAACCTATTTAAAAGCATGAAACTTTGTTTTTTTTTCAATACAAGTCATTCCGAATTTAATTAGCCTACCTTAGCTAATATTCGTGCAATGTTTAAGGAAAGAGGAATATAAAATAAACCTTAATAAACGGAAAATTTGCATTTCAATATTAGAATTTATTAATTATAATCTCTTTTGTACAGATTTTCGCATCAGTTGTTGAGAATATTGAATCTTTCAACCGAACATAAGCAAAACTCGTTAAAACTAGTGAAGTTGCTTCACTTGGGTGAGATATCGGAGTTCACCATGCACTGGGAACTAAGTAATTAATGAGCAATGGTCCAGTAGATAGGTAACTCTTCTCTTTGGACAGTTGTAGATTTATCGCTGCTTCGTCTATCTCAATCGGATTAACCGCAAATGAGAAGCGATGCTAGAGTTAGACTGCTATCTCACTGACACTTCTGATTACAATTAGCATAGTTTACGAATAGAGGATAAAGCGTTAAGCTATGCAACTGTGAATTGGAAATCCTAGAGAATTACATTTGAATACTCACCCATGTTGCTACATTTATCAGAATTTTTCGTTTATCTTATCTGTGCAAGAAGTTCTATATGTATCATGTATGGTAAAAATATAGGTGTTGGTGAAGAAAAAGCTATTGTTACACTCTGCTACTACAGTACTATTACATTGGGTGGGAATGGAAAATGTGTGTTTACAACATCAAGCATTTAGAGCGAGAAGTGCATTAAGATTTCAAAGATTTTATATTGCTTATCGAAAATTTTTCAATAGTTTTAACTTCATGCAACTTACATTTTAAAGTTTCAAATTTGTTTCTGTAATTACAGTTTGACCTGAAAATTCTAAATATAGATTTGTTTTTCATTATTTCTGACAAACAAAATCGAAAAAGTATGATTTTGTTTACATTCTTTCAGAAAAAAAACCTTTATCGATTTGTCCCGTTTATTTACATTTTAAGAATTCTTAGAATTTGAATTTTAGAATAAAATATAAGAGCATTTACACAAATTTATTTTTAACACAGAACATTAATCGTGATAGAAAATCAAAGGGAAGAATTGTATAACACATTAATTAATCATCAAAGTCGTTCTCCATTAATAAATTTTATTTTAAAAAAATTGAATTACAATTTGAATATCACAGAAATAATATTACGTAGAAAATCATAAAACATCTTTCCACAAATTTTGTGAGGATTTTTATGTAAGTTTTTGATGACCAATAACTTCAGCAGAAGAGAATAACAAATTATATTTTTAAAATTATCATTTTTCAAGCAACTAAGACACAGAGTCTTAATGGATACTAAGAAACATCTGTCATCTGTTTAAACAATGGAATTTATTCTTTCTTTTTCTTTTACCAATGTTAAAGCGGTGACTCATTTTCTTCATCACTTGATATTTTTCCGGAATCTACAAGTTCAGCAAAAATATCATCTGTTGTTGACACAAAATGAAAGCTGTAGAAGAGAAATAATTTCTGTCCAACTTCCTTTCACCTTTAATCAGCTTCGATGGACAATCCTTTCTCTAAAACTGAATTCTTTTTCAATTTCTGTTGAAATATTTCCACGCAAAGGTGAAGTGAAATCGTTTCTCTCAAATTCTTTGACATTCAAAATGATGGATCAGCTCCATCTGTTCACATCTCGGACACCACAAATTTCCGAATTAAAATCGATGTCAATTTAAAACGCTTTTTGACAGACACAACCGGATATCCGTCACTGTCTCATTCGCCATCTGACGATCTTCCTACCAACTGAAAGTCCATCAAGTAAAATGTCTACTTAAAGTTTTCGCACATTTTGTCAAGTGATTGATATTGCAAACCGCGTTCTCACCTTTCTGAAGTGGCGACAGTACATAAAGGTGACATTGCATTCTGTCATACGCTTTCTAGTACATAAGACTACGAATGACGAATTTAAAATTCGATATTTCTATTAGAATTTTAGTAAAGAAATAGCAAAAAGATAACGATTGAAAAGTTAAAATTACGTACAAAAATAATAAAATAATAAACAGTATATTTATGTAGGTATTAATGAAATATTACTGAAAGAAATAGAGTAAATAATTCTCATTCAATTAGAAAATAAACACTAAAAAATTCAAAAAAAATTATAAAAAAACTAGGAATTAAATAATTTTATAGAAAAAATGCAAATTTGAATGAAAATAATAAAAAAATTTTAATANCATATTAATCCAGAAACAAAAAATTCTGTATTCATTTTAGCATAATACCTTCAAAGGGTGACTTGTTGCAGTTTTTTTTTTCCTTACGCTCGTTACTAAAGAATTTCTAGTGAAAAAAGAGGATTAACGAAATAACCACAATCCTATTTTGGAAAGAATTAACTGACAAACTTATTAGAAAGTTTGAATAAATTGGTCTGAGACTTTCTTCTGTACTCTGTACTTATTACACGCAACGATGTTCGTTTTCCAAAAATATAATCTACAAAGAGTAATTTTCTAAAGTAAAAACAGTAAAGCGAAATTAAAATGAGAAAAGAAATCAACATATTTCATTAGAATCAAGAAAATGAAAGAATAACAAGCTTTTCACATTGAGACGAATAACGTACAAATAAACTTAGAATTGCAAATTAAAAATATATAAAAGTTGATACATTCTCTTCTCAAAATTATTCTTTAATAATAAAATTTTAATAGAAGAATAAAAAAAATATTGAAGTGAATAGTCAAGTATGTAATCATAGTAGTGACTACAGCAATGATTACACGAGGAAGTTGTTCTAACTGTATAACAAATGCATACGATAATAGAATTTTATGTAGGTTTTTAGCATTTAAATAGGATAATCAGGAGTACAACTGAGTTTAAGACGAAGTAAATTGTACAAGCGGGAATATATAGTTTGCGATGGTAAAAGCAAAATAAACGCTGGATTATTTGATGTTATAAAATCAAATGAGGTAAAAGATTTTGTAAAGTTTAACTAATTGTAAGAAAGTGCACAATTCGGTGAATGTTTGATTCAATTTCGATGATGATGAATTGTTCGAAAATTAAGAAAAAACAGAGGAGAGTCTGGTTCTTTAAACACGAACACACGCTTTAATTTTACAAATAAAAATTGAAAAGCTAAAGTAAAATTGAAAACGGATAAGAAAGTCTCATTTATTATTCAAATTTACTCAATTCGGTAACTCTTCATCCTTAATGACGATGCGACTTAATTTCCATAATCGATGATGCTTTGATTGTGTGGTCATCTTATAATTAAATTACACAAATCGCGGTTGTTTGCAGCTCCCTTTTCCATCCATCCATCCCACGGAGGACTAATGCGGTTGTGTATTGATTGAAAGATTCCTCTGGGAAAGGATTGGATGCTGGGTTTGTCTGTAACAACGGCTGTTGGGTACAGGAAGTAACGCAAATCGTTTAAGCAATTGAAGAGGATTTAACAAAGTACGCCAAAGCAATAAAGAACAGGAAGATGGAAGTATAAATGTTTATTAAGTGGAATTTCAACATCTCTTGCAAAATTCCATTTCCCTCATTACACATTCTGCATTAATTAATGCTCTGGAGAGAAAACCTTATCGTCAAAACTTATAAACGAATATTACTTTTACATCTAGCAAGCTCATATTTTAAGACAGAAACTCTTATCGATTCGTGAATGAAATCCATAAAATTATTGCAACGGTGGTATTTTATATCACGATATTCACTATCTAAGGTTACCTGTAAATTTGTACTTCTACATATCTTATAACTGAACCGTGTGGGTCATTGGTTTATAGATTTTGGGAAGGTTGGAAGCGTATAATTTCTTTCTTGAATAGATCTATACACTTGTAAATGTGAATGTAAGAAAAAAAATATAAGTTATATAAAAATAAATATATAATGTTTCTTATAAAATAATTTTTAAAAGTAAACTTTAAAATATTTTTAAAAGCCTGGCTAATTTGTTAATTAGATATAGGTTTGTTTTCAATAAAATTTGAATTTTTTATGTTTAGTAAATTAATGTAATGATATGTTTGTTATTTTAATATAATTTGTAAAATTGTACATTATTTAAATTGATATATTATTTTATTCTTTTTCTTGAAGGAATTTTGTATTTACGTGTTTGCAGACATACATTCACTTATTTTTTTTTAACCTTTTTTAAAAATACATCCATTCTAGAAATTGATGATTTACCTTAAGTGAATCCTTTTCAATCCTTTATAAATGAATCTTTTTAAAATGAATTTTCTTTATCCCTTTTTAATGACTCAGCTTCATTCCTTTAGGAATAGTTCTTTTTGTCAATGGATCATTTTTTAAAAAACTCATCCCTTGCATTTATTCTTTTTCGAATAGATCTTTTCGTTCTTTCAAACTTCACTCTTTAAATTCTTTACTATAAAATAATATCGATCCTTTATCGCATTCGAAGAAGGACTGAACATCCTCTAAGTAAATTAGCATATTAAAACTGTCAAGTAAATGTAACATAATAATTTAACATATTAATCCAGAAACAAAAAATTCTGTATTCATTTTAGCATAATACCTTCAAAGGGTGACTTGTTGCAGTTTTTTTTTTCCTTACGCTCGTTACTAAAGAATTTCTAGTGAAAAAAGAGGATTAACGAAATAACCACAATCCTATTTTGGAAAGAATTAACTGACAAACTTATTAGAAAGTTTGAATAAATTGGTCTGAGACTTTCTTCTGTACTCTGTACTTATTACACGCAACGATGTTCGTTTTCCAAAAATATAATCTACAAAGAGTAATTTTCTAAAGTAAAAACAGTAAAGCGAAATTAAAATGAGAAAAGAAATCAACATATTTCATTAGAATCAAGAAAATGAAAGAATAACAAGCTTTTCACATTGAGACGAATAACGTACAAATAAACTTAGAATTGCAAATTAAAAATATATAAAAGTTGATACATTCTCTTCTCAAAATTATTCTTTTATGTTATACAAAAATTGTTAACATTTGTGTAAACAGTGGTAATAAATTCTTACAGAATAAACTAGGTTTTTAAACTGGAAAATGTCATATAGTTTATATAATAATATATAGGAAATTTTGAACAATAAAATTCACATCAGGTGATTAATAAGAGAGATATTGAATAGAAGAATAAACTGCGATATAAAAAAATAATGGACCATGTTTTGTAAAAATACAATCCACAATCTATTGGAAAGTATCCAATTCAACAACCAAAAATTCAATGACACATATATTCTGTCAGTTATGCTCCAAAACCGCTTTTTTCATTTAATGTAAGCATGCAGCATACATTTATTATAATTTATTAATACTTTTAAAACTTTATCTTATTTTTAAGGGATTACATCAGCTAAAAGTAATATTCTGCCTTGCCAAAAATATATTTAATTCATTTTACACAAGCTTACGTTTAAGCAAGGGGAAAGAAAGATAAACTGATGATAATTAAAATGGCAGTTAATAAATTTTTGTAAAAGTAGAAGTATTTGTAAATCAAGAAAAAGTATTTTTTTTTGTTAAGATAGTAAATAATGGAAAGAAATTTAAGATTTAATCACTTAATATTAAGAGAGTCACATTTCTTTTTACAGAATATCAAATTATGGCGTTATTCTGGTTCAATTTTCGATAATTATAAGATTTTTTTTTCCGATTTTAGATAAAATATTTGCTACTTAAATAGTAATTTAATAGTGATTTGAATTACACAGTATAATAGATGAGTACTTTTGATTAAAAGTGGAAAGTCATGATCAATATCGATTTTGAAGTTAATATATAGATTTAAACGCATTGAACTATTTCAAATCCATAACTTAGTTTATAGTAATATTTTTACTTATATTCTAATTAAGTGATATTGATTTAACTCATAATATTCCATCAATAGTTTAATTTAGTGAGTTTATTGAACTTTAAAGTTTAATATAGGTAGAACGTATCGGGAGATGAATCAAATCATATAGATGAGTCGAAGAAAATGGAGTTAATACTACTAAAGTTTTTAGTGAAAGAATTATTAATTATTGCATAGGGATAAAGTATAGATTGGACATCTTCCAAATTCGTTCTTGGAAGAAATAACATTTATCCCGAGGATAAAACGCCTCCTCTTCACATTGGAACATTACCGTCGGCGATAAGAAAGAAGTTGCATTGCATCTTGTTGGGAATGTGACCTCAACTCGTCTCTAGTCAATTCTTATCACCGAAAGGCGTCACTGAGGAGGATTCCCTTCAAAAATTTAACAAAGAAATAACGTTTTTTATTTATGTTTTCATTCTCAACCTCGATTGAATTTGATAAGGTTATTTCTATGTTTTTTTTTTCCTTTTTCTCTACTGTCTTTTTAAATGTGTGATTGTTCCTGACTACAGATTTCGTTAATACGTAAAATTTCTTATTATATATAAATAAAACATGATGTAGTTAAATATTAAATTATAAATCGAAAAACGAAATGGGAGGATTACAGTTGAGGAGTAGAATTTATTCCAACTTTCAATAAGAGAGATGTTTAGAAGTTTTTACAAAAATTTCTCCCCCGTAGGGAAGTTTAGATAGAATATTTCCTTTACTTTTATATTTAGACGTCGCGGAAGAAATTATATATAAAATGAGTTAAAATTTAAATGCAAAATTCCATGTTGTTTTAGTTACGGTTAAAAAAAACCGAATAAATAGTAAAATTTATAAGTAAAATTGAAGCTACTGCATACTATTGGGAATCAATTTATTCAAAGTTTAATTTAAGAAATTTAAATTAAAGAAATAACTTTTAAAAAAATCGATATTATTATTAAATATAAATAAACAAAACAAGAAAACTAAATATTAAATTATAAATAAATAAATAAAAACTATNTAAAGCATGAACGCTGATAATTTAAATTGATACTTTAAGCTTAAATAAATGTAAATTTCTTTAAATTATTTTATTTTTCTTTTCAGTTGAAAGGAAGTAAAATAATTTAACGACTACTAAACTAACATTATAACGAGCCGAGTATAATGTAATATAATTTTAAAAAAATAGAGAAAATAAAAGAGAACAGTTCTTTCAAAACAATTAAGAAATCGTAAAAAAAAAACTCAAATCTAACGATTTACTTAAAGAAACTGGCTAATTGTTTCGGGAACAAACTAACGACTAAAGATAAAAACGTTAGAGAACAGTCTAGGGACGATACTAAACAAGTTAGATGCAAGATGGCCATAGCGGAAGTAAAGAGAAAGGACAATAACTGCAGTTATTGTTCTTACTCTTTACCCTTGGGTGTTGTAGGGATATACACCAGTATCAGGAAAAGAAGTTTTTTTTTTTTTTTTTTTTTTTTTCTTTCTTTTCCCTTTTGGTTTCGAATTTCTATTTATTAAAAAAAAATAAACTTTTTTTAATATAAATTTCTCAAATTTTCACTTAAATTTTTCTTTTCCTAAATCATAACAATTGAATTTTATATTTTATTTAAAGAAAAGTTACTTTTTCTGAAAGTTATATATTTCTTATACAGTATAAGATACAATTTATGATAAAAATTAATTGTAAAAAAATATAAAGTATCTTTCTTTTCCCGAGTAAATTATTATAAAAAGTAGAAAACTTATCAATCATAATGTGACAACTATCAAAATCGGGATAGAAAAGATTATGCATTGTGAAGCATGAAAAAATATTATTTAGAACATTACACCTTCCCTGTAAGTTGGCTTTTCCTTCAAGACAACGATTGCAATCATCTACCAAGTTCTATTCAAAAGGAGAAGCATTTCTTGTCAATGCGACTTGTGTCCTTGTAAAAAACATTTGAGAAGAAAAGGAAAAGCTTAGAGTGTTTTTCTCTCTGATTAGAATTTAATGGGTGCAGTAGACATCGATTTTGTTTTAAAACTTGGTTATGAGATTAGAATCCTAAAATATTTCAAACTTATAAAAAAAAAATATAAGTAAAAATCTTCAGAAAATTGTAAAAAGTATAGATTTATATCATACTTTTAAATTTTGCAATATTTATTTTTTTAGTACGGATGGAAAAATCACGGCCGAAAAGAAATAAAATATAGTTGAATATGTAAAGTTTTAAGCTAATAAAATAGCGAAAATAGGTATATACTTGTTTATATAAGCATTTTAAAAGATTGAGAAAATATCAAGATCACATGAGAATACCCTTTAATGTTTTGATACTGTTTTAGAAAGAAAATAAAATAAATATAACTTTCTTTCTTTTTTTTATTCAAAAATAACTTATAAATTTTTAAAAATTTACAAAATTTTTTTTATATTGGATTTTAACTTTAATGTGAATAATTAACTTATATGTCAATACAGTAGAGCGTCGTTTATCCGAAAGTCGGTTATCCGAAAGAATTCCAGTTGGCAAATTAAAATTTTCGCTAGTGCTGTGGCACTGCAATCTTTGGCTATGTGTTGGGCTACTCAAATCTTTTACGTTTTTAATACTAAATTAACTTCTGAAGTATAATTTTTTATTGTTTTTATATTTTTCAATATATTTATTTTGTTTGTACAAAATAAAGAAATAATTTTTAACGATACAATAGTCACGATTATTATTTTAAAAAGTTTACGTTAGGCTTAACATCGACGAAAATTCAATGCAAAGCGACACGCAACGGAGAAAAATTTTAGGATGGGATAGGTTAATATATTTTTTCGTACATAATCGGTTATCCGAAAAATAAGTTATCCGAACAACTCCAGTCCCCAATTGATTCGGATAAACGAAGCTCTACAGTATTACTTAATAAGAAATAATATTTAAATTTGAAGTTATTTTTTACATTAAAATATTACGAAAACATCCACAATCCAGAAAATAAACTTAAGAAAAATTTAAAATTATTTCAAAATATAAACATTTATTTATAAAGGAATTTTTGTAGAAAAATATAATTTTTTGTTATAATTTATTTGAAAATTAATGCGTTAAGATATTTACTAAGAGCAATGTTAGAAATAATAATTTCTACTAAAAAGATCAAGAAAGCACTAATGTGAAATAATAAACTTTTAGGTTGAGGTTATTTATTTTCACATATTTTACGCAAAAAAATAGCAGATCACTCATTACAAAAAGATAAAGTAAAGAATAAAATTAGTCAAATAACAATAGAAATAGCGTTGTTCTTAAAGAAAAACAAACGAAAATGGATAATGGAAAAGTTCAACGCATGTTTCTGAAACTGCTGATTTTCTAGGAAATAAATTAAGAAGAAGAAGAAGAAGAAAAAAAAATACATAAATGTATAAAAATATATATTTACTAGATTCATTAAAAAATTACAATACAAATCCTCGTAAAGCATGAACGCTGATAATTTAAATTGATACTTTAAGCTTAAATAAATGTAAATTTCTTTAAATTATTTTATTTTTCTTTTCAGTTGAAAGGAAGTAAAATAATTTAACGACTACTAAACTAACATTATAACGAGCCGAGTATAATGTAATATAATTTTAAAAAAATAGAGAAAATAAAAGAGAACAGTTCTTTCAAAACAATTAAGAAATCGTAAAAAAAAAACTCAAATCTAACGATTTACTTAAAGAAACTGGCTAATTGTTTCGGGAACAAACTAACGACTAAAGATAAAAACGTTAGAGAACAGTCTAGGGACGATACTAAACAAGTTAGATGCAAGATGGCCATAGCGGAAGTAAAGAGAAAGGACAATAACTGCAGTTATTGTTCTTACTCTTTACCCTTGGGTGTTGTAGGGATATACACCAGTATCAGGAAAAGAAGTTTTTTTTTTTTCTTTCATTTTCCCTTTTGCAACTTTCGTCTGAATTTAAAGTTGATACCGAAGATTCCATTCCTATTTTTCTTTCTATTTTTCTTCTTCCTCTTCTTATTTCAGACCTCCTGAAAGAGGCTAAGGTACTCAACACATGATTGCCTTTCACAAAAGAACAAAATTTCTCCAATCGAAAACGTTGCTTGACAAAACTAGCAATGACATGGTCTAGTGGATCAAATGGAAATTTACAAACTATTTTGGGACTTTACTTCGACTTTTGCGTCAAATTGACTTAATTTTATCGAATGAACTCAAATGCAATTACATGGATAATAGCTTTTGTTTTCTTATTTAGAAATGTTATTTTTTCCCATGTCTTTTCTGTGGTGTGAATTACACAAAAAATTTTGACAGAAATAAGAGGACTTAGGGAATCTTTGGATTTTTTTTTTTTTTTTTTTTTGTTCCATTTGATTCACTTCTCAACTGTACTCTCAAGACTATATTTTATGGACCCTTGATGTTTTCGTTTAACTACTATAAATCGAAGGTAAATGGATAGAAAAACACTTTCTATTAACGAAAATTCGATTTATACAGAACCAAATCAAAAATCTTACAATTCTTATCTTGAAAAAATCAATTTCCAATTCTTCTTCCCGGCAGATCACTTCTTGCGGTCATCTAAAGATTCGACTAGAGTACTTGAGTCTATCGTTTAAACCTTCTCAGTTTATGTTTTCCCATTGGATACCATTGTTTAGTTTAGTTTAACTATCCGATCATCTATCTACTATTTTTTGACATGTTTAAATTTTACAATTCCTTTAGGTAACATCAAATTATTCACTGTTTCTATCCTATTTCCATTCATCAACTATTGCTCCTTTCTTTTGAAGTTTTTATCATTTATTACATGCAAATTATTATGTCAGTATTCCTGATATCTAACAAATTTCATTTTATTTGTAAATTTAGTTCTTTTTTAAAACTGAAAATAAACGTAAATAACAGATAATATCGTTCACATATTTTTATTTTATTTTTGTATTCTGCAGGTGTATATAAATGCTTGTTAGATAATTAAGATTATTTAAAAACTTCATTCTTTTTAATGCATTTATCAATTACATTCAGCATTTATTTTTGTGACAGTTTTTCATTTTCGATATCGATTCTTAATTATTTAAATTACATTATTTCCATTGGAATGAGTGTAATTTAAATTTTTATAAATTTCAGTTTTTCTTTGTATGGCTCAATGCATTACATTTTATTTTCCAAGTTTTTTACTGTAAAATTTTAATGAATTTGAATAATAATTTTTAAAAATTACCTTCTGTTTCTATTATTACTCTGAAGTTATCGGTATATATATATATATTGTGATCAATATTTCTAAAATATTTTTTTATTTTAAAAATATTTTTTCAAGATAATTAATTACTAACGTTTTTAAATTATGATTTGTATTAATTTAATTAATTAACGCGATTTAAATTTATATTTAATGCAATAAGTACTAAAACATATTTTAAAATTTAATGTTTTAAAAAATTATAAAATTATAGTTAATTATGTATAACTGAAAAAAATAAGTCATTTATTAAAGTAATTATTCATAATTTAAGACCTTAATAAGCATCACTCGCTGAATCACACTAGCATTCGACATATATTTAATGAAACTGTATAATTATTTTCATTTTAACAAATGTAATTTTGAATATTTAAATATAAATATTAAAATAGGTAAAAATTTATACTTTTGTATAAAGTATTTATTATAAATAACAATATTATAAAATACAAAATTTTAAAATATTTTACATATATATATAAACTAAAATTTCAAATTTAATAAAGTTTATTTCAGAAGAATTACAGTATAATGAAAGTAAATAAAATTAAGATTTTAAACGATATTTTATTTAAACCAATTATAAATATTGGATTTTTGATATTTATTTGTTTTAAAATCGTTGAACTGATGAATTAATCTCAAGGAACTCATTACAGATATGAAACTCAAAATTCGACAATTGTACAGATAATAAAGTTAAAATATTAACCTCTCTAGCGCATACTAAATATAAATTCGCCAAGGAATTTTATAGGTTTTATATTATTAGTAATAATAATTGAGCAACAGTAAAATTTTTAAAAGTAGCCTAGGTTTTTTTTTTATAGTATAGTGGTTGTGGGAAAAAAAAGCTAACTATTGAAGCATTTTCTTTGGTCAATAAATCCTGTGCTTTAAAACTTGGAATGTCTGTAACAGAAGAGAACCGGTTGCATTCTTCCCATATCTTATTTTCGAACTTCTCACTCTTCTTAGCATTCTTCATTGTATCTTTTTCATACTTTTTTCTTACTTTCATTTCTCTGTTTTCTTTTCTTTGCTTTTTCCATTGTTAGTATTTTCTCCCTTTCTCATATCTTTCGCATCTTTCTACTTTAATTTTACCTCATTTTGACTATTTACAATTCTTCTTTTCTTTTTTAATTTTTTCTTATTATTTTTATATCTTTTTTTTCCAATCTTCCGCTCTTCTACTTTTGTACCTCAGTTGATCTTCCTCTCCCTCCTTTTTTTCAATTCTTATTTTCAATTCTTTGTCCATCTTTCATTATTTTTCTCGTATTTCATTTCTCGTCAACAAATCCCTTTAAATGTTCTTTCTTCCGTTATCAATCAATTTATTTCTTTAAACTCAAAAGGAAACCCACAGACCAAATTAAAACTATGAAAAATATCCCTTCAAACTCACCTTCTTAATATAAACAAGATTTCATTCATCCTAATCTATCTTTTCGACATCAAGCAGCGAAAAATAAAATCAGAAATTTTTAAGAAAATTACATAATTTACAAAAATGGTATGCTATTTATTAACTGTCAATATTAGACATTTCATATTAATATAAATAGGCTATTTAAAATAACCACGGTTTCTTTCCGTGAATAATAAATAGGGTCGAGTTACCTTTAACAATAAATTCACTATTTTAAAGAAATGAATAATGTTAATGTGGCGTGAGAATATAATTATCTATGATATAAGATAGGAAATTGTTGCTAATTTATCACCATCCCATATTTTTATTATAAAAGAACTCATTAAGGATAAACGATACCTTTAAGAAGAGTTAAAAAAAAAGAAAAATTTTTGGATGATTTAACGTATTATATTTTATTTTTTAAAGTTATAGATATAAAAATCGTTTCCGATGTTTACAATCTGGTGATATTCCCACATTTTTACATTGCTTTCATGTTTTCAACAAATTGCCTTTTCTACTTCGAACATTACTTGTTTTCGTCATTAGTAGTTAGGTTTTCTTGAGGTTTCTTCATTTTCTGATGGATCTTGTAACTGTTGAGGATTTATCTGTCTCAGTTGATGAAATCCAAAGCAGAAAAGCAAGAGTCTAGAGAGACAGCAGGAAATGAAGCGCGTTTGTACAACTTAGACATGTTTGACGTGGGTTGTGACAAAAATGTTGACCAGCCTAACAACATTTCGTTAGTTAGAGTTGAGGTTTAACTGCAATTGAGCAAGAAATTCTCAAAATTTAATCTCTAGACAGCTAACAATCAGATTTACTTGACTAACTTTAAGTTTGATGGTAACAAACTTACTTCTTTGTTCTAAATCGTTTTAGCAAAGAAACTACATCATTCGGCAAAACTAAATCAAATTTTAAAGAACAATTACCACGAATATTTTTCGAATTTAAAAAAACAAAACCGCATAAAATTTAAATAAATCGTATAAAATTTAAAATACGTTTTCCTCTTTCTAAATATTTTAAAATTAGGAATTTAAACATACAAAATTTAATCTATTAAATTACACACACACGTATATATCTATATTCATATGTATACAGAAATTAAATTTAATTAATTAAATTTAACTTTAATAATAATTTTGCTTATGCATAAAAAAAAAGCTTTTCTTTTGAGTATCTTGTTCGATATAAACAAGCTTGGGATATAGGAATGATGTATAAGTATAAAAAGAAAATTAATCATTAATTAAATAGACATTCAACTAAATCCAATTTATGGATATTCGCAGAACTATAAATAGGAAAGCCAATAACTTATCTTAAATAAAAAATATAAAAAATTGCAGCCATTAAAATTAATCAATGTTTATTAAGTGTACTGCACATGTTGCAGGAAGAGTAAATATATCGATGCTTCTTCATCATAAGTTTAAGACATGATTAAACACTTGGGGAAAGCTAAGAATGTTTTGTGGGCAAATAATTTATCCCCCTTTCTACACTCCGTCAAAAAAATCAATGAACAAACAGGAAAGTTATGGCTTAACCTTTCTCACTAAATCAATTTTTTCTTTAAATTAAAACAACTAACATAAAAATACACACGTGAAATTAATATCAAATTAATAGCGTTTTATATCTTAAAAGTATGAAATTTCATTTACTAAGCCTCTACTTATTGCATTTTACGTTCATAAAATTAAATTTTATAAATCCTTTTAATACTGAATATTAAAATTTAATTTCATTCTCTCATGACTTATCATTAAATTATAAGAAGTTTGGATGCGTTGATTATAGTATCTTACTAGATATTCTCATAAGTTATTAATATTCAAGTATAATTACTATAATATAAATTTTAATCATTTAATAACCTACTTTCTCTTACTTTATGCTGTCCAATTTCCTTTTATTCTAACCTTTTCAAAATTTCATACGTCTCTATTTATAACTCACAAATATATCTTTATCAATAATTAATTAACTACATCAGAATTTTCTCTAACTCTCCTATCACCTTCATTCATTCTGAATAAATTAATGCAATTAATATTCAATATTTTTTATTACTTATTTTTTTCCTCCTTTCTTTATTCATCTACTAAAATCTAATAATTAAAAAATTTCTGGAACCAGCAAAACAACATATAAAAGATAAAAAGTTATTTATAGATTAAATATTAAATTTTAAAATTTAAAATAAAAATTTTATTTTATTTTCTTTGCCGAATACAAATTTTTCATTCAACTTTCATTGCAAGTATTAGAATTTTCAATCAATCCATCCACAGAATTTGTTTCGCCTCTTGTGAGTTTGATCAGTTTGAAATGTATCCCAACTTAATAATTTTTCTTCTCTCTCTCTCTCTTCTTCCTCTTGTAATTTAATCTTTTTGAATTTTCTTCGTGGCTTAGATTGAGTTTCCATCATGGAAACAATTTTATTTTATAGATTACCTATACATTGGTTCGAGTTTTTGACCACTGAACAATTTATGTTTATATTCTCAAAGCAACCATTTGTTTTATTATAAATCTAAAATGGATATTTTAAAAAAAATTAATAAAAACATTTATTTTTAATTAAATTTAAATATACTTAATTATAATTGTTTGGAAATTTTTATAACATTATATAAAAAATCATTTCATTACACGCTTATTGAAATTATCGTTAATTATATAATATTAATGTAAAAATACACGAGTAAAATCGAAAAAAGTAATATTTTCATTTTTAAATATTCTAGAGAAATAGCGAACATTTTTTAAATTTAATAGTGAATAAGTATTGATTTTTAAAACTGGAAGAAAGTTTCATTTTTTTTTTAATAAACAGAAACCAATTTAAAGTAATGTAGGTTACTTCTTTTGTGAGTTTGGTCAAAGTGAAGACTTTTCTTTCCTCCCAAGATAATTAATATGCTCATTTCGGTTGCTCTGACCACAAATCAATGGCTTCTCCTGCACCTGCAAGGTGAGTATGTAATCAGAAGATTTTCGCTGCTTCTAGTAGAAAAGATGTGAAGCTCCTAGCCAGTTAGACGGGAAATTAAAAGTGTTTTTTTTTTCTTTCCTTTTCTTCTTGCTACTGCATTACACCTTTACACCAGGTTTCTTATATCGAATGTATTAGAAAAATTATTGTTCAAGCTTTGTACGAAGTAAACAACATCAACCCCTCGCCTTCATTATTCTTGTCAGGGTAATACAAAAGTGTAAGAGTACAATATTTCAAGTGTGGATAAATGAATCCTTCTATACTGATGAGTTGTCGAAAATGTGGTAATGAATCCTTACACAGCCTGTGCTATCTACAACGATAAATTACTCCTAAAGAAAAGGAGTTAAGCATTTAATGTTATAAATTGTTTAGGTTAAGTGTAAAATTTCTGAAGATTCTGGATTTTTCTTTATATTAAAAGATAACGATTTAATCTTTCTAAATGTAAAAAATATATGTTTAACATCTTCAGAATACAGAATAAATCCATAATATATCATTTATTTTATTTTATTTTTAGAAAAAAAATGTTTTTATTTCGCATCTTTCTACTTTAATTTTACCTCATTTTGACTATTTACAATTCTTCTTTTCTTTTTTAATTTTTTCTTATTATTTTTATATCTTTTTTTTCCAATCTTCCGCTCTTCTACTTTTGTACCTCAGTTGATCTTCCTCTCCCTCCTTTTTTTCAATTCTTATTTTCAATTCTTTGTCCATCTTTCATTATTTTTCTCGTATTTCATTTCTCGTCAACAAATCCCTTTAAATGTTCTTTCTTCCGTTATCAATCAATTTATTTCTTTAAACTCAAAAGGAAACCCACAGACCAAATTAAAACTATGAAAAATATCCCTTCAAACTCACCTTCTTAATATAAACAAGATTTCATTCATCCTAATCTATCTTTTCGACATCAAGCAGCGAAAAATAAAATCAGAAATTTTTAAGAAAATTACATAATTTACAAAAATGGTATGCTATTTATTAACTGTCAATATTAGACATTTCATATTAATATAAATAGGCTATTTAAAATAACCACGGTTTCTTTCCGTGAATAATAAATAGGGTCGAGTTACCTTTAACAATAAATTCACTATTTTAAAGAAATGAATAATGTTAATGTGGCGTGAGAATATAATTATCTATGATATAAGATAGGAAATTGTTGCTAATTTATCACCATCCCATATTTTTATTATAAAAGAACTCATTAAGGATAAACGATACCTTTAAGAAGAGTTAAAAAAAAGAACAATTTTTGGATGATTTAACGTATTATATTTTATTTTTTAAAGTTATAGATATAAAAATCGTTTCCGATGTTTACAATCTGGTGATATTCCCACATTTTTACATTGCTTTCATGTTTTCAACAAATTGCCTTTTCTACTTCGAACATTACTTGTTTTCGTCATTAGTAGTTAGGTTTTCTTGAGGTTTCTTCATTTTCTGATGGATCTTGTAACTGTTGAGGATTTATCTGTCTCAGTTGATGAAATCCAAAGCAGAAAAGCAAGAGTCTAGAGAGACAGCAGGAAATGAAGCGCGTTTGTACAACTTAGACATGTTTGACGTGGGTTGTGACAAAAATGTTGACCAGCCTAACAACATTTCGTTAGTTAGAGTTGAGGTTTAACTGCAATTGAGCAAGAAATTCTCAAAATTTAATCTCTAGACAGCTAACAATCAGATTTACTTGACTAACTTTAAGTTTGATGGTAACAAACTTACTTCTTTGTTCTAAATCGTTTTAGCAAAGAAACTACATCATTCGGCAAAACTAAATCAAATTTTAAAGAACAATTACCACGAATATTTTTCGAATTTAAAAAAACAAAACCGCATAAAATTTAAATAAATCGTATAAAATTTAAAATACGTTTTCCTCTTTCTAAATATTTTAAAATTAGGAATTTAAACATACAAAATTTAATCTATTAAATTACACACACACGTATATATCTATATTCATATGTATACAGAAATTAAATTTAATTAATTAAATTTAACTTTAATAATAATTTTGCTTATGCATAAAAAAAAAGCTTTTCTTTTGAGTATCTTGTTCGATATAAACAAGCTTGGGATATAGGAATGATGTATAAGTATAAAAAGAAAATTAATCATTAATTAAATAGACATTCAACTAAATCCAATTTATGGATATTCGCAGAACTATAAATAGGAAAGCCAATAACTTATCTTAAATAAAAAATATAAAAAATTGCAGCCATTAAAATTAATCAATGTTTATTAAGTGTACTGCACATGTTGCAGGAAGAGTAAATATATCGATGCTTCTTCATCATAAGTTTAAGACATGATTAAACACTTGGGGAAAGCTAAGAATGTTTTGTGGGCAAATAATTTATCCCCCTTTCTACACTCCGTCAAAAAAATCAATGAACAAACAGGAAAGTTATGGCTTAACCTTTCTCACTAAATCAATTTTTTCTTTAAATTAAAACAACTAACATAAAAATACACACGTGAAATTAATATCAAATTAATAGCGTTTTATATCTTAAAANTAGAAAAAAACACTGAGTGACATTTAGTATTCAGTTACTAAAAAAGAGTAGTAGAATTTTGAAAGAATATTTGTTCTGACAAACGTTTTTCCTTATCTTTTGTATGAATATTTTCCACGCTTGAAAGTACACCTAGCGCTTTTTTATTATCAAGATAAGTCTCTTCGCATATTCCAAATTTCAATCCAATTTTGATTGATTTCTTTCAATCCTAAATTTTTTTGAATTTTTATTATTTTTTTCTTTTAATCTAGTCAAAAATAATTGCGGAAAGAATTTAAAGTTTATCCTAAAGAAATCTTTGCTGTAATCTGGAATAATTTTCTAAATTATTTAAGATGATTTGCATATTCAAAATCCTTGATTGTTTCTCCCAAAAATCGATTATAGGAAAAGAGAAAAGTTATCATTTAACCTTTCTACAACACTTAATCGAATTTTCAATCTTTCTTTACTGAATTTTCTTTTTCATTATTACAAATCGATAAGTTATTCTGTTGTTAGAGCATCTTTTCTTTTTAATTTAATTTTTTGAACGGGGAAAAATAATTACTATTAAAGTATTTATAAACATTTTTATGGCAGACATACCAAATGCGTTTTACATGTTTCTAGAAGAAGGAAACTAATTGTACCAATTTGTTTACTGTTTACACATCTAAAGGGAATTAGCTGATGTACAGTACATCTTGATCTCATTGTTTATTATCTCAGAAAATTTTAATGATTTGAACACAAACATTATATTTTATAAATTCTGTTCGAAATATTTGCTTTAATTCGACAAAATTTTAAAAATAAACGACTTTACATTCTAATTTTAAATGAAAAAAAATTATTAAACTTAAACCAGTAATTATTTTAAGAGAAAAATTAATTTAATTAAATGTAAAAGCTATAATTCTCTAATGCTGAGTATAAAACTACAATTGCATAACTAAATATACCGTTTTATATGGTTTCTATTTATATTATATAACAGAACTTTCACTTTAATAATATCTAAAAATATATTTAAAGAGTATGCTTGAAAGATTCTAAACCTAAGTAATCGTAATTTCTAATCGAATTCTATTAAAAAATAAATAAATGAAATAAAGATCAATATACAAATTAAATTTTCGCAAGTCGTTCCTGTGCCATTTACTTAATTTAAATAACATGATGGAATTTTTATATAGTAGTATTTTTATTAATAAAAAAAAAACTTTTTAAATAAACTTTGGTTTCACGAAAAATAAGATTAATACTACCAAAATCCATGATATTTTCCTCACGTAGCTGGAGTCACGCCAGTTTACTTTAATATTCCAGAGAAAAAAAAAACATTCTGCGTGACCTCAAAATCCTAAAAAAATTAAATTAATCTAGATTTTAATTAATTATTCTAAGCCAATTCTAAATGTTTACGAAATTTAAACACTTTAAAATATGACTGGCGTAAAAATTTATACGAAGTAAATTACAATATAATATTGGAAAATACATCAGCTGTTTTTAAAGTGATAGATCTATTACAAATGTAAAGAATAAAATCTTATAGAGGATATTATGAATGTTGAGTAGAGTTGATCTGGTGATTTGTCAAGAGAAAAAGAGACCGTGGAGGAAAGAAGTTGATCAGAAATGATCACTTTTTTCTTTGTTGCTTCTATCCTTCGGGAACAAAGTTACATTTATACATAGTAAAGGAAAGATCTTTCATACATATTTTATATTAAATCGGTATTTGAAAATGGTTCTTTCGTGTTGAGAAAAATATAATTTTTTTTATATTTTTATATATTTTTTTTTATAAATTATTGTATCATATATGCATATACAAAATTTATTTTTGTTTACTAAAATCGCCAGTCATCTAGTTTCATTTCAGAAACACAAGAATTGCTATTATAACAATGATATTGCTTATATTTAACAGAAAATGTTACAAAATTGATATCACTGAAAAACATTGTACTAAAGTTTCTATTTACATGTTATATTATGCGAATTTATTTACTTTTTAAAAAATAATTATTCCATAAATCTTGGGGTAAAACATTTAGTTAAAACCCCGTCTTGATGTTAAAAATTGCACACAAGTAATACAAAAAATTTAAAAATCCACTATAATTTAGGTTAATTATTTATAAAACATCGGATTATAATTTTAAAAAAATATATTTAGATACATTAATTAAATTTTGTTTTAAAATGTAGAGAAAACATTTCAAAACAAAATTTAAATTAATTTACGCATTTTTTTTATTTAATAATTTAATTAAAAGTAACTTTTATGAAAGGATATATATATATATATC
>NW_019389325.1:146662-150913 GCF_000671375.1 Centruroides sculpturatus
CGTGATTCTCATAACAAATATTTTATCAATATAATTGTTTTAATAGATATAGTATATAAATAAAGCTAAAACTGTAATTATTCAGTTTATTTTTCACCGAAACTTTTCAAATTAAAGTAAAATATATATATATATATATATATATCCTTTAAAAGAGAGAAAAAAAATTAATTACATATCAACGCATAGAATACGAATGTAAACAGTATATAAATAATAAATAAATGCAATAAATTTGTAAATAAATAAAATTATTTTACTTGTATAATTAATTGATGTTTTAATATTTTGTTCTTGATAACACTATATTTTATGGCACACATTTAGATAAGTTAGTTAAACTTCTTTAGTATGAAATGCATTAGGAAATGAAAATCAAACAGGCTATATTAAAATTAGAAAAAAAATAAATAAATGATAATAAATCTAAGGATTGAGAATAACTAACATATACAGAAGATCATACTTAAATTCTCGGAAACATTTTGGATAAGCAAAGCAGAAATTATTAGAAAAGTCGAATCAATTTTTCCATTACGGCCAATGTAAATTGTTTATGAAGTGCTGTTATTAGTCGAAAACAATTTAAAGGATTAACACCACCAAACAGTAATAAAATGAATTCTTGTCAATATGTCTTGGGGCTTAAAGTTGAAAAGTGTTGTATCTCGAAATTAAAACAGGTTAATGCGAAGAGATTATTCAAATTGACAAGTTATTTTTCCACATTAAATACAAATACAAATATTTAAAATGAAAGTTTGTGAACCGAAAATTCTTCGATAAAAGTCTCATCACGAAAAATCGGAGGATCGATAAAGAAGCAACATTTATAGGAAATATGGTCCAATTTTTATTTTTTCTTAACTGTAAATGTAACTTTTCTGCCGTACTCTACACTTTTTCGAAAAAGATTTTTACGTGAAACCAACGGAATGGCTAAGAAATAGTCTATAATAATGGATAGAAATCCTTTAAAGGCATTTTTAGCAAATCGAAATGATTCGGAATAAGAACAAATACATAAAAAAAAATGTAGATTATAAGCTATATAGTATAATTATTAGTAAGAGACTGAACAATTTATTTAATAAGGAAATAGCAAGCACTCAAAGTGCAGGAGTTAGAGGTAGAATAATACAAGAGAATATAATGATGTTAAAATTAATAAGTGAAAAATTTAGGTTCGTCTTTCAGAAGGAAATATAAAAAAAGAATATATATTTACGACATTATCTTTCTTTTATTTCTTTCTTTGCATCACATCGAACAATGTATTCTTCACAGATATGGCTAATACAATTACTTTTCCTTTCACATGCTAAAAATAATTATTTTCACTTTTATAATAACATTAAAGTTGCTGTTAAGTCAGTCTGCAACTTGCTGAAAACTTATTTTGAACATATTCTTTTATAATTCAAGTTTACAACTCATTTATTTTTCTTTTATATAAAACCTTTGATTTATCTAGAACCTAAGGGTCTTTACCAGTTAAGATTTATGGCTTTCTAACTTAAATTTACTGTCTCTCCAATTATAAAATGTCTACTTCTTCGAGCCATCTATCATTATTTCTTATTTTAATATGTAGCTTTATAACTCAACCCAAACTTTTTGTGTGATTTATTTTTTCCACTCTTCTTTAACTTATCACTTAAATTTTTAATCTTCTCCAGCTCTAGTTACAATTAAATTGTACACGTAACATGACTGAAATTCTCCATTTCCACTTAAGGATTTCAAATAGAAAATTTTGATATTGAAGAAAAAAAAATAATAGGACTTTAATTGGAAATGCTAATACTTTCATTCGAGATTATTCTCTTTTATTTTTTTATTGAAATTGATTTATTAAAGTAAAAACCGAGAGAAAGAATTTTAAATTTCATCAAAGCGAGAGAATTTAGCGCTAAAAAGATGTTAATGGAACTTAAGACACGATGTGAATAGCTTCAAGAAATAAAAAAAAGAGTGTCAGAAAAATCAAATGGTGAGCTTAGATTACGGTAACTGAATAAGAAATCAATTATATTGACAGAATGAAATAAATTATCAGATGTAAAGAAGATGACAAGTCTGTATTAGAGTGAAGGCAAATGCCTTTTTACGCTACGATAGTCACAGACAAAATATTGCATTTAACACTTTGAAAATTCTTTGGAACATTTTTTACAATTTTTTTTTTTGGCCTTATAAACTATTCTAATGGAAATGAAATTGTTATATTTTTATTATTTTAAAGATTTTCCTAATCGGTTTTTGAATAAAACTATCCTCGCTCTTACTAAATATTTCAAAAATTAATAAATTACATAACATTAAAANACACCTAATGCCCAAATTTAAAGGGCAACTTATTTAATTAGGTGTATTTAGTTATATGGTTAGTGTTAATTTAAGTGGATTTATTTTAATATTTTGTATGTATTTACAGGGTTATTATTTAATAGAGTTTGTGTTGGAAACTACGTTTTAATAAGTAGAAGTTGGTGAATGGTGTCTGTTTGCTGCTATAGAGTGCAGTGGTGAAGGCACCTAAAATGTTTTTTGGGTTTTTTCTAATGTTGCGTTTTCAGTTTTTGAATGTTAAATTGCTTCTTTTTTTTTGTGGTTATTATTTGGTTTTTGTAGGGGGATTTTAGGGTTTAGAATTTTTTAGATATTTACATAACTAATAGTACTTACCATTATCTGGATTTTGATAAAATAAGTAAATGAACAGATGTAACAGGATATAGGGTCGATAGTTATTCGCTGAAGACGCAATCTAGTAAACAAATTTCCAAACTTTAAAACATCGTGGTTTAAGTAGTGCGTCTGGCTTTGGTTTGTTGTGCATCTGTTTAAGGGCCGACCAGTGACCTAGCGGTCTTCGTAGCCTGAACATTGGGAGTTCAGTAGCGAGTTCTCACTTCGCTCGAACGGGCTGGCCACGTGGAGTTTTCCGGGTTTTCTCCACGTCCCTAACGCCTGAATAGGGGCCAGTTTCCCTTAAAAGACCTCCCGGAAGGCACCCTCCCGGGCAGATCACCGAAGTGTTGGTCTGCCATAATCAATCAAACAAACAGCATCTACAGTAGAGCATCGATTATACGACCCTCGATTAACCGTCGCATCGGTTAACCGACCGTCTAGTCAGCAAATCCATCGATCGATCGTTTTGAATATAATTTAAAATATGTAGAAAAAAATTATTGCTCTTGCCTTTCTGATGACTATAGGTATATTTTCGACTGCGACGTCACACTTGTTTGCATCTTCGCAGCATCTTACTTTCTTTTCTCTACCGTGGAGACAGTTAAGCGAAGTGTTAAAATTAAAAAATCGCCAAATATTTTCAGATGGTTGGCAATATTTTTGTGAAATATATTTTTCCACCTATAAAAGTGACAACGAATAAACAAATAAAGAATTAATTAATCAAATAACTGATTAATATTTGTAATTGTTATCAAAATTGTAAATTGTTATGTGTTCGAATTATGTAAAGAAAGTGAATTTCTATTACGTCCACGGTAGCATTTTTTTCATTGGCTGGCATTATTTTGACGAGCGCACAAGTTAAAGAAGAAAAAGAAGTTAAAGAAGTTAAAGAAGATTGCCAACGAACTAGAGTAGATTAGCCGCCAGTAGCAACTGAAAGGCAGCAACAACAAGAAATATTCAAACAGCAATGGCGTGCGGTCATCGGATGCGGCGGATGCGCCGCTTCCCTTGTTTTTTCTAAAAAGTAAATACAGTACATATTAATTTTAATTATACGAAAATAATCGCGTAATATTTTATTATAACCGCATTACGTATCTTATTACAAATTTCTATACTACACGCGAAAAAAAAAGATAAGATCACTATCGTATATTCGAATACAGTCGACCCCCCTATAACGTACGTTCCTATAACGTAGCGAAAAAATTGTAGCAACTTTCGTATAACGTACCTCCTATAACGTCGTTTCGCGACAAGATTGATAGAGTCTGGACCAATAGTAAATGAGCAGCCGAACTAATTTCCTCCGACCCTGCGCCACGCTACGGAGCGGCTAAATTGAGTTTGCTATCGTCTGTTTAGTATTATATATAAATTAGGTACTGTACATATAATCATATATTAATTATATATAAATTAGGTACTGTATATATAATTATATATTAACTTAATTTATTGTAACTTTATTATAATTATATATATGCTTTCTGCCGCCTGGCAACACGCTACGGAGATTTTAGGCTAGTAAGTTGAGTTTAT
>NW_019389325.1:153483-158836 GCF_000671375.1 Centruroides sculpturatus
TAACCAATGCTGAAACACACCGATGATGACGTTGAAAAATGTATATAAGGGTCGAGGAAAACTTGTGCAGTCAAATCAGTCTTCAAGATCCTTGGTTGTTGTGCGAGATTTTTGGTTTTCAGTAGTGCGTCTGCCTTTGGTTTGTTGTGCATCTGTTTAAGGGCCGACCAGTGGCCTAGTGGTCTTCGTACCCTGAACACTGGGAGTTCGGTAGCGACTTCTCACCTCGCTCGAACGGGCTGGCCACGTGGAGTTTTCCGGGTTTTCTCCACGTCCTTAACGCCTAAATAGGGGCCAGTTTCCCTTAAAAGACCTCCCGGAAGGCACCCTCCCAGGCAGAACACCGAAGTGTTGGTCTGCCATAATCAAACAAACAAACAGCATCTACAGTACAGCATCGATTATCCGACCCCCGATTAACCGTCGCATCGGTTAACCGACCGTCTAGTCGGCAAATCGATCGATCGATCGTTTTGAATATAATTTAAAATATTTCGAAAAAAATTATTGCTCTTGCCTTTCTGATTACTATACCTATATTTTCGACTGACACGTCACACTTGTTTGCATCTTCGGAGCATCTTACTTTCTTCTCTCTACCGTGGAGACAGTTAAGCGAAGTGTTGAAATTAAAAAATCGGCAAATATTTTCAGATGGTTGGCAATAATTTTGTGAAATATATTTTTCCAGCTATAAAAGTGACAACGAATAAACAAATAAATAATTAATTAATCAAATAACTGATTAATATTTGTAATTGTTATCAAAATTGTAAATTGCTATGTGTTCGAATCATGTAAAGAAAGTGATTTTCTATTACGTCCACCGTAGCATTTTTTTTTATTGGCTGGCATTATTTTGACGAGCGCACAAGTTAAAGAAGATTGCCAACGAACTAGAGTAGACCAGCCGCCAGTAGCAACTGAAAAGCAGCAACAACAAGAATTATTCAAACAGCAATGGCGTGCGGTCATTGGAAGCGGCGGATGCGCCGTTCCCTTGTTTTTTCTAAAAAATAAATACAGTAGATCCTCGAAACTCGGCACTCGATAACCCGGCACTCCGGATAACTCGGCCACACCTTGGCAGGGCAAAAATATCCTTAGATAATTAATTTTCATCATAGACAGTTTTATGCCTCATAAAGTATTTTTCTGAGGTCTGTCTTATCAAGTAAATTACTGTACACATTATTTAAGTAAATTACTGTATTCATTAATTTTCATTTTCATGTAGTAAAGGCTCTATGCCTTCATAAAGGACGTACTTTTCCTTTTTTAACGGTATTTAGGCAGTTTATTCTCTGTTGTATTCTCAAGCAAACAATACAAGTACAGTACAATACTTTCTGAGGAAACACGCATACTTATCCTTTTTTAAATAGTGAGTTGTTCTTCCGTTGATGTGCCACTGTGCTGTGTGGGAGCGTATTAACTAAATCAATGTCTATGTTATCAGTGGTGGATAAGGAAGTGTCTGTAGTATCAGTAATGGTATTTGTTGTGTGTGTGTGTACTATTATCAGTGCTTATGCTAGATTATCCTGACAGGTTACGTATTAATGTTAAATGTTTCTGTCTGTTGATGTATTTGATAAGCAACCTGTTGTTTGATATGTTCTAGTGTTGTTTGTGGTGTAAGGTTTTGCGTATAATTGTTTTTTTTTTATCAACAACCTTTTGTTCGGTGAAAGTGAGGTGAGGATGTTGTTATGTGAATCTATGATGTAGTTGTTGGCTGTATGTTATCATGTTTGCTTCGAGTTTTGTAATGGTGTAGTAAGTACAGATCATAAACTCGTTCATTTCTGGTTTCTATTTCATCCGTTGGCGTGGTTTTTCAGGCTTTGTGGTCTGTGTATGCATTGCTACACAAACACCAAGGATAGGTTAGTTCCTCACATGTGTTGAGCACATTGCAGTAGCCATGCTTGGGCCGGCGCAGCTTTCGCCACCGGTAACCAAGGGAGACTGTGGCCTATTTTTCGAACGTGAGCCTCTGCCTAACCCACGAACTCAGACCTTGTTAACCTGGGCGACGTCCGAACCGGTATCACACTTAGATCTGGTTACTACCATGATAAATACTTCCAAAGAAAGTGGGCGTGGTCACTTTAAGTTTAATTTCTCCCTATAGACCTTACTGGCATGGGTATCCCTATCAGGAACTTATGCTCCAGCTCTATGGATTAGTAAAATTACTGGGCAATTCTACCACGACCAGGTGGTGACCACAGGAGAGTTATTATGTTTGATATTGTAAGTTATACTTGGTTAACACCGCTGGCTGTGTACTATGCCTGGACCAGAATGAAGGCGTAGAAATGAAAAAAAAATTTAAAAAGGGTTTCAGAGTGTGTGTCTGTATTGAAGAATTTCCTAACAATATGACATGTTTATTATTATTATTATGATTAAGCGCACAGCACAAACGGTTAAGAGTTGTAAGGTGAAACTTTAAAAGAAATGCAGATGGCCAGTGGAAAAGGTGTTTGTTACGGTTAATAAATAAATTAAGTATTAATTATTTTTTAATTAAGTATTTTATTTATATGTATGACTGTTTGTTTGGATGTTTGTTCGCTATACACTCATAGGCCGTTCGACCAATTGCTACGAAGATCGGTAGTTACGTTTATATACCGCTTACTTAGATAATGTCGAAATTCCATTCCAAAACATCTATTGGATTTATGTAAATCAATTAAATTCTATCTGCATTTGAATCTCTAGTTTATACGTAGCGCGATCTATTAGCAAGAAATTTAACAAAATAATAAACTAAATTCAATGTTTAAAAAAAACATATAACTTTAAAAATATATATATTATATTTACTTAATTACTGTGACAATGATATAACGCGAAATATACGTGCTGTCATTACTGTGACGTTTTTTTTCTCCAGTAGTTTTTAAATTATTTAAATTAATTAATAAAAAAATTATAATTATTAAAGTTATTAAGAGATGGCGCCTAACGCCTCCCTCTNGGCCTCAACCTCGCTAATAAGCGCTGAGTCACAAACGGTTTGGAGTTGAAAGTTAAAATTTGATACACAGTTATGTCATGAGAACATACACCAAGAAGGAATTTTGGAGATTCCTACCCTGGGGGAGGGAGAGGGTTAAGGATTATCCTGAAGAACTCTGCTTCTACTGTACTATTATAGATGAGGTTTTTTGCGCTTTTGTAGAAAAGCAAGCATATCTTTAGACTAGTTATTATGCCTTTTTGTCCTTTTTTACACTATTTATAATTTATTTTGTATACTAGTACATTCTATATATTAACAGGACTTATTATACTGGAATTATGGATGCAGATATTTAGTCTTACAGTTTAAAAATAATGTTCTTAATTTAGGTTAACTTAATAAAGAACATTATTTTTAAACAGTAACACTAAATATCTGCATCCATAATTCCAGTATAATAAGTCCTGTTAATATATAAAATGTACTAGTATACAAAATAAATTATATCTTTAGACTATCTGAAAATTCTCTGATTAGTCTGGAAGGAGGGTGGACCTAATTCTTGCACCCGGTGGACACGGGTAAGAATGGATATGTTATGGACAAAGTGATTAATACGGGCATTATGAATAATGCCCGGGCATTATTCATAATGACCAACAAAATCGGGCATTGTAATAAATTTCAAGAATTTATCAAATTGACCGGTCATTATGAATACTGCTACCACCTAGTCGGGCAAAGTGATAATAATAGGTTGAGGAGTGATCATCCGACATACGTTAGCCAATCAGAACTTACATCTTACTTGCGCATGCGTATTGCATTTAGTACCGAATTTTAAATTTATGTGACCAGTAGTTAATCTTTCTTCTTTGACAAAAGTAACGATCATGGAGGAATCATTAAGTTATATGAATAATCGCTTCAACAACCGATTAAACGAGTTAATAGAAGAAAAAGGTGAGAACAATCAAATTTTTACAAAATCAGCATATTTGTCAATGATACGAAAAGTGAAAGAGTCAAAAATGAAAGTTACTTCTAAGTTACCCGAAGAATATCAGCGTTTACGTAGATATGACGTTGTATCTATCGGAAATTTAGAAAAATTAATTATGCCTGTAAAAGAAGATAATGCGATTAAATATTACGTTCACACGGAAGAAATATTTCAGATATTGCACGATGCCCATATTGCTATTGGACATGGCGGTAGAAACCGTATGGAAAAAGAATTAAGTACGAAATATAAAAATATTACAAGAGAGATGATCATAATTTACTTGAACTTGTGTGAAATCTGTCAGAAAAAAAAGAATGTTCCTAAGAAAGGCTTGGTAGTTAAACCAATTTTATGTAATAAAATGAACTCGAGATGTCAGGTCGATCTTACAGATATGCAGTCACAAGCCGATGAGGAATATAAATTTATACTCGTGTATCAAGACCATCTAACTAAATTCGTTCAACTACGACCGTTAAAAACCAAAAGGGCTGAAGAAGTAGCACATGTTCTTTTAGACATTTTTACAATTTTCGGTGCACCGAGTATTCTACAAAGCGATAACGGCAGAGAATTCGCCAATAATATCATCAAAGAAATGTGTAATATGTGGTCCGAGTTAAAAATGGTGCATGGAAAGCCCAGGCACTCACAAAGTCAGGGTTCAGTAGAAAGATGTAATCAAGACGTAGAAAATATGCTTAGTTCTTGGTTGGAGACTAACAATACTAACAAATGGTCGGAAGGGTTACGTTTTGTACAACTGATGAAAAATCGAGCGTATCATACTGGTATAAACTGCAGCCCCTATGAGGCCATGTTTGGAGCAAAGTTAAAAGTTGGACTAAAGAATTTTATACCCAACGAATATTTGATCAACGTTAATACGGAAGAGGATCTAGAGAGACTTTATAAAACTATCGACGAAGTAAGTCAAAGTTGCTCAAACTCTGAAAGTCCAGGTACCGTCCAAGAAAACATTATGAAAGATTATTTGATAATGCCACCCTTACATAGCAATATAACTGATGAAGTTCAAAGATCTACATCGCCTTTACGTGAAAAAAATCTAAACCAGGATGTTATTAGTATTACAGAATTGGTGAATGAAGAAGAAGAAACAATCGAAACAGTTGATCCAAAAATAGAAGAAAAAAAAAGAAGTGTGTCTAAAACAAGGGAGATGGCTTTGTTTAATCTTAAAAAGCAAGCAGAAAAAATGATTAATACATCAAATTCCAAATACACAGCAGCTAATGTTGGTGATACAGTAAGGATTCGTGTACCTGATGTAGATCGAGCCCGCAGTGATGGAAAAAATATTTTAGGTGTCGTTGTTGCGGTTAAAGATAAAAACCTTTACAAACTGG